>NC_051054.1:21235948-21448448 GCF_904848185.1 Acanthopagrus latus | reverse complement strand
TGTGTGGGTATGGCACTAAGTTGAAATGTCTGTAAGTTTTTATTTTTTTTATTTTGTATTTTCCGCGCTCTAAAAAAGTAATTTGGCTGTTAGCTGCGAGTCTTAGCATTAAAGGCATTAATAGCACGTCATAGCATTTCAAGGTTGTTCTAGTGTTTAGCCACGGAAATTGCAAGGGAACAGTAATTACATCTGGAGAGGATTTTGTTCTGAACAGCTAGACACACAGCTACAAAGATGATTTAGGGCTACTTTATGCATATCAGGGGCGTCTGGTGTGACGTGGCACCTCAGAGAGCTCCCTTACAACTATACAAAACTAAACGTTGTTGAGTTGAAATGAAGACAAATTCTGAATTTCTCACCCAAAGTGACCTCAGACACATGTTTTGCTGAACTTATTTTGTTATAGGACAGAAAGTTTCCAAATGAGACGGCATGTTGGTCCTGTTTGAAATCCTATAAGCACACGGCCCATGAGCTGCATTCCTCCAATCGGGTGCAGCTGGTATGTTTTTGCAAGGTTGCCAGAGGGTGTAGCCTGTAGGCGCAAAGCTGGGAAGCCCCTGTGGACATGCACCATCATTCAGACTATCTGTACCCCTGCAATCGACCCTGCTCTATATGACATCCCGTTCTTCAGCCCCTCAGCGCCAGATCGTTGTCAGCCTCTGTGTTAGCTGAACGCCTCAGCCACCTTCAACTTTGCACTTGCATCCTGTCTTCCCTGTGTCCTGAGATCACCTGCCCACCAGAACACTTGTCTCTGCCTGCAGCACTGCCCCGCTCACCCCCAACTCCTCATCCAGCATATCCCGAGCTGGTTTTCCCCCTTGTGCATCACTGTTTGTTACTGGGCTACTTTATTTTAACCTTATTACAGGCAGAAGCCATCAAGACTTTAAAGCATTGCTTTAATCTAATGGGGCCCCATACATGGATATTTTCATTCTCAGTAAAACAATATACGTTGGATATTCTACACATTTACAAATGAATTCCTTACAACATATTCATTTCATTATGCTGGATGTCATATTAATTTATTTGAGTGCCGTCATCTGTTTTATTGCATTTCCACTCTGTATCTGCCGACCCATGTACATCCTAAAAGGATTTAATTTTCCTTTAACATTATTGGATAATATAAAATGTGTTGCCCACTACGTTTTAATTTGAACACTCCTAAACCTTGTCGCCGTATCAGAGTAATACTACTTTAAATTTATATCCTGGCGTTTTCCTTTTACTGTTATCTTCACCGCTTCATACATCAAAAAAGAATGATAGTAATAATCACTTCCTTTACATGATCAGATAAGGTGAGTTATGTGCCCCCCTCCCCCGACGATTCAAATTATTCCTGATTGTGTGGCTGTAACGGGCAGGGAGATAGATTGAGAAGGGTGCTCCATTCACCTTAATGGTTTGAGTCATGCATATTAAATACAAAGACGGGGAGGGGGAAGGATTGGGGAAGGGAGCCGGCTGAGTACCGAACCATTCCACTGTAATCGACCTTATGGATAGAGGGGCTTTTAAATGGAGAAATGATGGGAGGGTGAGAGACAGGATTAGAATATGAGATGGAGGGGCGCAAACAATTAGGCCAGACAGGGACAGAGAGAGAGAGGGGGAGAGAGGGGGAGAGAGAGAGAGAGAGAGAGAGAGAGAGAGAGAGAGGAGGAGGAGGAGGGAGGGGGCAGAAGTGGCGAGCGTCATGCTCTGCAGTGACCTCGGTGGCGTATTGCTGATGACAAACTTAATGGAGCCTCATTTCCCCTGCGCTGTTCACCTCACTGCACCTGTCTGGACCTTTCTCCCTCTCCTCCCTTGCTCTTTATATCCCACTTTCTTTCTCTGGGTACTATAGTAATTATGTATGCTTGAAGGGGACTGATCATTCTGCCCAGTCACCGTGTTAACATTAATAAAACAGGGCTCTTTGGAAACTATCTTCGCCCCCTCTCTTCCTCTTCTCAGCCGGAGCATCTGTTAATACACTGTCATTACAACTAAACAATCTAAATGGAGAGGGTGAATCCACTGCAGTTAATTTAGCTCGTGATGAATGTGGATTTAAAGCAATGAGGGGAGAGAGCTCAGCCAGCAGTGAAGATTTTGAAAATCCATCTCAAAGCATTCAAATGAATGCAGTCAGTGAGTTCAGAGGGAGCACAGACTGAAGTTCAGGGTGATACTTGCTGCGAACTTTCATACCGCCTGAGCAGGAGCGGGGGTTTAACTGATAAGAACGGTTAAAGACTGGGCTTAAATCTATCCAAGAGCTTAAACATTTTGAGGTGATGTCGGGGATCTTTAAATCTGACACTCGCGTGTGTTAAAACAGTCACAAGAAGTCGAAACTTTCACAATAGGGAACCTTTAAGACCTCCATGGGAGTCAAGAATAAGATCAGTGCATCTCTCATATGTGTATCTCCGCATCAAGCATCCTGTTGGCTTAGATTAGCACAAAGACAAGAAACAAGCGGTAATAACTAACCTGGCTCACCGGCCAGTGCCTCTGCTCACTGAATTTAAAGTGTTATACTGACAGTTTTGAGTTTTGTATTGTGTCAGACTTCTTCTCGGCTGGTATTCGCTTTGCATCTTGATTACTGCTACTGGAAACCATACATTTCCTGTGATGACTCGCACGTCACCTGAGGCTCCGCTAAAGGTCAGAGCTCATGTTTGTTGAGCTGCCTTCTGTGTTTGGGGTTTGAAAGCCCACTGTGCTCGAAGATTGGAGAACCCAGCTTCACACACACAGTCACGGTCAGCTGTTAGGTAAGAACAGACGCCGCCAAATGTTTTTTTATCTAGTTTTTTCGACATACAAAGTATGCTTAGCTCGTAGAGTGCGAGGGAAGTGACATAGTTTGAAGCTTAGCGCCGCTGGCTGAGCTGCTGTACGTGACAAATTTGGAGTGAAAACGTAAAGATTGGAAAAATTGATCAACATTAATTGTCAACAGTTATTTTCATGTCAAATGGCTAATCAATGAATTAACTAGCCATGCCTACTAGCTTTCACCTTTTTCAGTGCAGTGAGGAGAAAATATTGATATATGTGAATGACATGTCCCTGTGTCAGTGGTGAGCCTGCATTGTTGAAATTCTAATGTGACTGAGACAATTATTCAACCTGAAACTTAATCAGCATTACTTTGATAATCAACTGATTAACCTCATTTAATCAAGTCAGTTTTCACTCAAAAAGACCAAACACACCCTCTGGTACAAGACAAGAGCTAGCTGGAGGCTCGCCAGTCAATTCCGGACTTCACAACCTGTGATGATTGATGCTCAGAGGAAGCCTATTACAGCCACCCAACCTACATCACCAAGATAATGAATGGCGGCGTGCAGCATCAGTAAAGTGCGGCGTAGCCTCCAGCGAATCAGCTCCAGGACGTCTGAGGGTGGCTCTTTAACCTCTCAGCGGGACCAAGCATTGCAATCAGAGAGCCCTCAGTCCACCGAGGAGCAGCGGTTTGGACACCCTGGGATCCACATGTCAACAACTACATCAAAGCGAGGGAGCGAAGCTTCTGAAAAGGTCAAAGTGACAACATCACAACCCACGAGAGGTCCTTTCTCACTTCAGGGATGTTAACACAGTTGACACTGTAGCCTTTTACCTCCCCTCTGCTATGTCACATCCACAGGTCAGAGGAAAGGCCAAGGAAGCACGACCCTGAGAGGCAGTGATGACTGCACGATGAAGAGGGAAATGGGAGCAGTGACACTCAAATAAAGCTTCCAGCTGAGTAGCCCCATATTCAATCCAGTCTCAGCCAAACTGTACAATAGACCCGCTGGTCCTCGCCTACCCGTGGAAACAACATGGTCTCATTCTGTGGTCAAAGTCTGCAATATTAAATATGTGTGGTTACACTTTCAAAATAAAAGCAATAAAATTACCTGACATGGAGGCACCAATACTACCAGGGGAGGTACAGGACCATACCATGGTTTGGTTTAAACTAAATGTGTTCTTAACAACCACCATGGACAGCTGGCTTCACATGGAATTCAAACCCTGGTCTCCTGGGTGAAAGACCTTTGATAGTCCTCTTCATGTAGCTATCATTTGAAGGAGTCCTTGTTTCCCAGAGTCTCTGCGTCAAAGGTGTTGCGTGTTAAGTTGGCACAGACCGTAGACTCGCAGAATCCAGGAAAATATGCTTAAAACACACCATAATCACCCTCCAGGCTCTCACTGCCAGATATTCAAAATGTATATTTCTCTGGTGCTTGGATTTTTGCACAATCTGGATATCCACCTCTCTGTACCTTCGCTATTCTAATATTGTTTGACAAAATGTAAAGAGTCCATCTCTCTGTAGACTCTTATAAATACATAGTGGCCCCTGGATTAACCCCCCGTCACTGTGCAGTGACATACATTCCAGCAGAAATGTAAGATTTAAAGACTCTGGAGTTCAGTGGTGGTAGATATCTCTCAAATCATGTCTTCCTCAATACCCCCAAGTCCTAAACTATGTATATTAAGCATCTATTCAGACAATTGTTCTCTATCTCGTAGAGAAAGAAAAATGTTTGACCCATGTCTTTTATAGGCCGGATGCTCTGTTGCTCTATGCTGGACAGAGATATTGGAAGTTATAAAAATATACCCATTGTGAGGAATGTGTGACATACTCTGATCAACACACTCTGTAGTTATTTACCAATTTATTGTTTTTTTTGATGTATTTGATTTTCAAATAAACAAATAGATTATTAGTATCTTTTTTATTTTTATTAGTCACTTTTTTCTGTTCTGTTATAGATGTGCAGACTGCCATCTCAACTGAAGGGCTGAACTTCAGCTGTGTATGTGTTCACTGTTAAAATGAATACAAGTCATAAACACGTGTTTTAAAAACAAAACAATGAACAAAGAACACTGCTGCTGCTCACTGGGTTTGTCTTTTCGTGGACAACTATGACATTTCTACACCATTCGGACCCGTTTGGTAAAGATGTACTGTACTTCCCAAACAATACAGCAGCGGCTGGAGTGTTTCCCTCAGCAGCATAGATAGCTGACCTGGTTTGTATGCTGTGACCCGACCCTGCGGCCTTCAATTTACAAGGCAGGAGGAAAGAGGAGGAGAAGGGATACATGTCAGAGTAGGGGAAAGAAAAAAATAAATAAAACAGAGAACAAAACAGAGAGAAGTCATGGGAAAATAAACGAGGAGAAAGAAAGACGAGTCAGACAAAGGAGACGACAGACTTGTATGAAACTAGAACGGTGCTCAGCAGAGCAGTACTAACACGAAGCACATGGACAGACAGACAACACACACACACACATTCCCGCACAATTTCTGTGTCTCACTGCGTCTCGCTGTGTGAACACAGGCTAGAGCTTTGGAAGCTGACAACATCAGACACTCTACGAGGCGCACACTTACTCCTCCGACTGCTAAGCACTACCAAACTGAATCCGCTGTGGATGTCAAACACTCTGTTGATGGCCAGAGGTCGTTCACAGGGAGACGAAATGCCTCCGAAGGACAAACTGCAACCTGAACGTTTACAGTATGCAAGTTCTTTAAGATATGGAATGGCAGGCAGACTGACCCCAGGTCATCTTCACTTTACATTTGGTATTAGCATCCTCGTTTTTCAACAGTGACATTTCTTCACATTTCAAATGACAGTAAGCTTAGCACTGCTGCCCTTAATTGGCTTTGGTTTGCCTTTTGGTTTGCTGCTTTCTGTGCACACATATTTAATGATGTAACTGACTAGAAGATTCTAGTCTAGAAAAAAAAATGTAAAAGGGGTCTTGGTGGCTTCATGGTAGAGGACTGCATGAGGCAGAACGTCAGCGTCATCACAAGCAATTCATAATGAAGACACGAAAAGTAAGAAACTTTAGGCTTTTCTTGTATTGCAGTATTAAACTAGCTGATGATATTGAAAAGGTTCAGACTGTTGTTTGTGGTTCCAGCAGTGGCGGAACTTTTGGTTTCAACTGATTTGGAAGAAAAACATTTTTGGACCATTTTTAAAGTCGAAATCTTCTCTGTAGCTGCTAAACTAAAAGTTCGAGTGAAGACTGAATTAGGAACATTTCTATTAGAAACTATGTCTGTTGTTAAGACATCTCTGAATGTGTCTAAGAATACATTCTTTCTACACTGCCTTTCACAATGTGTATCAACCTTGCAAGGCGCGACTTTGTCTTCCACACTGTATTTGATAGATATTCAACCATTTCCTTGCACCCCTTCGATGATTTGATAATATCTGAATATTACTAACCACTATTTACTATAAATTCTCTTTTATCGACCACCTTAAGATAAGATTTTTTTGAAAGCTGCCCAGGGGGCAGGTGAGAATATAACTGAACATCTTGATGTAAGTAGGGCAGCTAAATGATATGCAATATAATACAATTAGAGCATATTTGAGATCAAATTACAGATGATACTGTAGATAAAGCGTTATCTTAGTAATGCAGAGCTCTTGTTCATTTGTCAGTATTCTTGGTGACTCTTGACTACCTGCAGGAGGTGTCAGCAAACTCTCATATGCATTCTGGGTCACAAGGATGGCAGGCGTCCAAAGTGGGATCCAGGATTTGAAGTTTACCTTCTGCTGTTCAGGACAAAAGTCTCAGATGATTACTGGGAATGTAAATGTAGAGTGGCTCTGGCCTCTAACAGGTACAAAGCCACTGCAGCTTCTCCGTATAATATATCAGAGCAATGCACACGACAACACTTTAAATAGCTGCTCTCCATGTATTCTAATGCACTAAGCTCATTACACTTGAGTTTGGGACATAAAATGGGCCATGGACCAAACTGAGCCGGTTCCCCAAATGGTTAGAACAGTTATGTGTTTAAATGAGCCTGTGTCCCACGGTGGGACCCTGTGAAGAGTATTTATTATTTTGCCAACACGGCAGACAGGAAGACGAGTAGCTGCTATTCAATATTAAATGGATTTTCAATGTTGATAAATCAAATATACCTGTAAGCGAGAAGCATATTTCATCAGTGTTTTCACTTTGCTGAGCACACAGCATTTAGTGGTGAAGACCACCAGTACATTGCAGATCATTCTTATATCCATGCAAAAGGGTGCAGTTGTGAGAATGGCAATGCTGGTTGGTTAGTTGGTGAGTCCACCATGTGTTGTACAGAGGTGTTCCCACTGAGTTTGATGATTAATTCATTTTCATTCAGCGTCGCTATGAGGATGGAATTTGTGTGTTTTGTTTTTTTTTTAAATTTTCCAATGAAAAGCCATATCAGCTGCAGTATAGTGACTGCGACCCGATTAATTCCCAACAAGAAATACATGAGATGTTTTACTTCCATATAAGGAACTGGTGTGATATGGAATGTGATGATGAATGTGACTGGTTGCAGGCTTGCAGCCACTCCCTACTGACTATAGCTTTTTGTTAAAAAACTACAATTGCCAGTTGCATGCCTCCACACTCCAGTCAAGTTGCTGTTGTTATGGCATTGAATAATAGCCAGATCCATTTTGGAAATGTCATAACTTCATCATTTTATCACATTAGCTATTGTGTAAAATTCTAGCGTAACAAAAACATTATGAATTCTTAAAAGATGTGCTTTGCAAGGTCACATTGACCACAAGACCTGGTAGTTTTGCTCTGAGCTGCTCCTGGATACTCCCCTGCCTCCCTGCTGTTGTTAGTAAATTGTTGTCAGTATAATTTCCACTCATCTTTGGCTCAGCTACAGTGGAAAATAAACAATAATCCCTGAGGTAGTCTGACAAATTACCTGACATTAAAAGCAATCATTCTCTGTAATGAATCATGTCACGACACGTGGATGCAGACAGCGAAATGAAAGCAAGAAGATACGTTCATGCCACAGAAGCCCATTCAAAGTGGAAATAAAGAGCTTTTACTGTCCAATATCACAAAATGTCCTTGATGTATCTGTAGAGGTCGATAGCGCTATGGATCAATACCAGTGCCTCATCCATTACTTTGTCAGGAGCTGTAGAATATACTTTATCCTGTCCACACTCAAGTTCAGTTCAAAACACAAATGTTACTCCACTGCTCATATGAATAAAACACACATTCATTTTTCTTGGATCACCTGTTCTGGATGTAGGAATGATGAATGACTGATGAACAACTAAAATGTTGACATATAGCCCATTCAAAATGCGTGATAAAAATAATCTCCCCCAGCCTCATTTTTCCTGACTTGTTCGTCTGTATTCCATGCTCGCACACACACACACACACACACACACACACACACACACACACACACACACACACACACACACACACACACACACACACACACACACACACACACACACACACACACACCTTTACACTGGTCAGGCAGCTTACTGGGTTCCTGCTTGGATCAGTGTGTGTGCATGTGTGTGTGTGTGACTGAAGCAGAGGGTGTACAGGGTAAGTCTTTGCTATAATTCTGATAAATGATGTCTTCAGTCTGGTACTTCCAGCACTTTCCCTCTTTCTCTGTAACTTCTGTCTCTTTGTCGATTTCCACAACGTTCCCTCTCTCTTCCTCCCTTTTGTTCTCATTTGCCCTCTCTCTCTCTGTGCATCACTCCGTTGCTCACAGATGAGGTGGAATCAGTTGAACAATGTGAATGAGTGCCATTGTGAAGCGAACAAGAGAGGGGTGAGATATCAACCCCCTGTCGCTCTGTCTCCCCCTGTAATGAGTGTCATTAAAGCCCATACCCCCCTTTTTTAACCATGATTTAGCCATTCAAGCAATGTTCTGCTTTAAAACATTCCAATTTAAATCTTAAACTGCATATGTATTGGAACATCCGGGGTTCTGTTCTTTTGCTCTGGACTGTGGCCAGGCCAATAGCGGTAGCCATGTTGGTCACGTTGGCTTTGCGACAGCGGCGCCATGAGTAATACCACAAGGAAATGCCAGCAAATTTAAAAGTTGCCTGTGTCTGCTTTAGATTTTTTTTCTTTTCACAACAAACACCACGGATATGCTAACCAACAGACTGATGCCCTTGTTTTTGTGGAAAAGAAACCGCATCTCAATTTTCATCCGGCAATTAGCTTCTACTGCATTTTCAGGGCGGCAATGAGGTCCTACCAAATGTGTATGCTCACGGTTTGACTGTCCAGGACTCAAACAAACCTATCATGTCAGGAAATGTGAGGGAGCTTGTGTCATTACTGGAATTTAAAAAGGAATTTAATATCTGTGCTCCTTGAGCTTTGATTCAGGGCTCCACTGGGTCCTCTCATGATGACAATAACACCAGCAGATTTCAATGGTCCTGGGTCTCTGCATGAGAGCGTCTGTTTTGTCATGCAGGGTCCGCTCGGCAAATTGGAGAATCTATGATGTGCATAATAAATCAGCCTTTTGCTCTCACTGAAGTGGCCCTTTAAGGATTCAAATACAGGAGAATTAAAGCACGATTAGAGTTTATCTGCGGACCCTGCTGAAGCATGAAGATATTATGTTAATGCACATGCCTCAGAAAAGTGGCATTTCCTATTCTTTCTAATGTGTTTGTAATTACGCTGCTCAGTTGGTGTTGCGTAGAAATCTCAGACCAGCATATTTTGACTTCTTTGTGTTTTTTATTCCATTTTCTTCCTGGTCCATCTGTGACTTCATTTTATTCCTTTTCTCTCTCTTTCATTTTCACCGAAATTTTAAATGATTCCAGAATTACATCCTGCTGATTTGTTGATGTTGCTTAAAGCCTTTTAGCTAACAGCAGAAAATGACATGAAAATAAATGTTTTCTTTTTGTCAGCATTGGACCCTGCTACGCTTCGCCTGTTGCCGTAGTGTGGCCAGTCCTAACTCGGACCCAACATGACGCAAAGAAGTGTCTAATGTTTCTGTCATTTCAGGGACACCATCACTAGGGATGGTCCTTTGGGTGCTGAAGGGGTCCAGGTGCTGGGGTCTGCTGTTAACACACTTTTTGGCACTGCAGAGAGTTGTCTACAAACAGTGGGCAGTGTCTGGACCACGTTGAGCACCTGCTTAGCGTTGTCCAGACACTGTGCATGTATCACTGAAGTCATAGGTTGACCAGTTGTTCTGTCCTGCGCTTGAATATCATCAAAATATATACTGTATTGGAGATCCCAAAGTTCCTGGAGAAAGCAAGGTCAAGCTTAGTCCCGCAGAAATATCTAAGGTATATTCGGACCAATTTGGTGCACTCTGCAAGATTTTAGCCGGTGCCCCTTGCACCTCAGACAATGGGACACCAATCGTGTTCATATACTCACTGACTGTTAATGTAGTAAAGCTGTTGCTGCCCTGCTAGGCTTGTCTGAGGTGAGGGGGGCTGCTCTGGAGGGTGCTGAGATGGAGGTGTAAGCAGGTGGCCAAGGATCTGCCGGATCTGCTTCAAAATTCATCTGAAGACAGGAGTAATTGTGATCACGGGGTGTTACATTTTATTAATAAATAAAGCTGCTGGTGGGGAAAAAAAAACAGCCTATAATGGCACTTAAGCCACATCTGACTGATGAAATTATAAGGATTATTAATAATGAAGCATCAGTTTGTAAGCAGCATGTAATCATTGTCGCTGCTGGAGATGGAGCTAGTTTGAAGTGCATTATATACAGTTCTAGGTACACGGATGAAAGATAAATCTGAGTCGACATGTGTGATGAAATGGTTTAATGTTCCAATCTGGTTTCTGGACTTTTTCACTAATCTTTGCCTCTTGCTGAGATGTTGGGTCATTTAAACATGTACTGAAATGAAACCAAGTGAGAAGTTCTGAGGGACAGAGAGGGATCTGGTCTTTTGACATGACTTCTGATCAGTTGTTGTCCATGTCACGTTTCAGTCAAAGGTACCCAGTGTGTCGACGGAGCTGTCTTACTACAAGGGGTTGATGATGGGTGATATGGACCTTTTTTTGGCAAGTTTCAGAAATAACAATCATAAAATAGTATTGGTAAAAAAAAAAAAAAAAAGTCATTTTATGTGTTTTTGGTTCTCTCATTTGTGGCGCCCCTATGTATGGATGGGGCCCTGAGCATTTACCTATACTGCCTATATAAGGGCCGGCCCTTGGTATGTTGTCTCACATAACAAGACATATGGTTGACATTGAGGAGTCTAGATTGAGACAAAGTGTGTAATCCATCATGATGAAATGCTTAAATGTTCACTCTGGGCAAGTAAAAAACACTATCTGATTCACTGTACTCTCTGTTCCTCTTCCTGATTGGCATAACACCAAGAATTGACTTAATGTCTCTATCACCGCCTTTGGGTTCGTATATATTCCTGCAGCCCTCCTTGGCCAAAATGTCAGGGTTTTAATGTTCCGTAGTTAAGCAGACATCACTTTCACTGGAGTGAGTCTGGCATCCATCAATTTGTGCCATTAAGAAAATCAATTCAGCGTGCTCTGATTTTATTTAAAGAGGCTCGCAGCATATACAGAATACTTACGGCAATGTGCTTTTAATGAGTTGAAAGTCTGTAAATGCAGTTCACCCTCAAGTGCACTTAGTAACATCATCAGTGATATAAACTACGTATTTTTCCAAGTCTGGGACGGTTACTTGGGTATTTTACAGATGTGCCCTGCTTACATTCAGTCAGTCTTAACAGATGTACAGTGCTAGCCCAGTCTTCTAACAAGAGCGACTGGGGTAGCACTTTACATGAGGCGGGGGGTTCAGTTTCTCCTGCATGTCAGTATTTTAACACCACAATATATTACAATACAGCTGATTTTGCTCTTTTATGCTCCAACAGGTTCATGTGGCTATATTCATATAGAGACCTCGGGATCGCACAAAAGCTGTGCAAAATATAAAACTTCACTGATCTAAAACAACTTAATGTTCCAGCACATTCTCTCTAACAATGCGTCAAATACAGCGGTCAGTGACCCAATGCTTTAAAGCCTGATGCTGTAGTTACCTGTCAAGTGTCGAAAAGTGATAAATTTTGTCTCAGGGAATGACTGTGTGGGTCAATCTGGAATTTCTATCTGGATGCCTGGGTTCGCATCCTGTTTGTGGAGTTAAGAGTGATAGTTTTTTAGTTTATGTATTGGACATGTGTAATATGTAAATGCAAACAAAGTAAATGGCATCACTACATATGTGACATCACTGTCGTAATGTATGTTAGATATTCAATGACCGATGTTTTCTAAGCCTAAGTCATTGTTTTTTGCCTAAACCCAACCAAATCATAACCTCTTGACAACAGCAATAACATCCTGAAAGTCATAATAAGTCATATTATTGCAAACTGTTTGTTAGCACACATTATTAATGTATAGAATCTAACTGGACATTGCATATTACATATAAGTGCTAACTTAACTGCAAAACCTTTCACATGCAAAATTGATGATAGATGGGCAGGCAGAGCATCTTAGTTTGAAGCTTAAAGGTGCAATATTTAAGTGTAGGATCATTAACCCTGCTTTAATTTGCATGTAGCTGGGAAATGTACCAGGCAGCCCGGTGTCTTTAAGGACACCCCCCTGAGAGATACAAAATCATTGAACACACCAGGAAATCTTCTGCAGGACATCGAAAGGAGTCAAACTCAAAATGGCAAGACAATTTATTGCATGACAGGGCATCCACCCGTTTTCCTCTGGTCAAAAAATCCCACTTAAGCCCGCTGAGATCAGGCTTTTGTGTTCAATGAGAATGTGAGTCAGTTGACTCTGCAGTAGACAGAGTGCGCAGGTTTCCATCACCTCACCTCAGCTTGGCTTGGAAGTTAAACATTAGACCCGGGTGTAGATGCTAAATTCTCCTGCATGAAGTGATGATGTGTTATCAACATCTGACAGTGGCGCATAAATAAGGAAAGAATTTGGGATCTATCCAAGGATGGTTCATCACTGGACACTGAGGCCCTGAAACAAAATGCTCCATATTGTTTTTAAAATTCAAGTTAATTATTTGGTTTTATTTGTTGTTGATCATGACATAATACACATATTTGACTGCTCTTTACCATACTGTCCATAGTGGATCCATCAGTGTATGCAGTATGCATTTCCTGTAATGCTCAGGCGGATCTTTTAAGAAATTCTGCTATACTTTACATACTTTGCTACAGTCCCAAAAATGTCAGACTGTGGAAACTTGCAGTAAGTACCCACATAAAGCAGAAATTTTGCAAGGACATCTGCAGACCTGTTATTACCAACCTATTTTTACCTACATGGACGTGATTGCCCAAAAGGAACATTGCAGCCCAATTAGATGCAACACGAAAGGTAGGTCAGTACAATTCTAGCACAGATGGAACATTACTAAGAAACGTTTTCAACAGTAAAATACCTGATGCATGACTGTTCAAAAGCAAGATAGTCTTTTTACAGTTTAACGTGATAAACTAGTCATTATAAAACAATTATAGATAATCTTACATGTTTTAGATTTTCTTTCAAAAGTGTCTGAGCACTGTGAAAAGTGCTATATGAATAACGTATTTTTATAACCATTAGTATTATATTACACTCCAATCTTTGAAATGAACTGTTTCTATATCAAATATATAGTGAAATGATTACAGACTTCAGCTTTTATTTCCATTCATCAAATTCATACAAACAAAACACACCAAGGTATTTACTACTTTTACTCACTGGCCACATTAAAGTGAAACTCTCGCCAAAATGCAACTTTTTTTTTATGAATGTATATGAGTTAAAACTTTGTGTAAAAGCATAATTACGAAAGAAGCACTTTTTAAGATTTACTGTATTTTCGTTTTCAGGTCAAACTCATTTTCAATGGGAGTGCGTGGGGCAAACTAGCGATAGCATCAAAATCGCTATTTTTAAAACACTAAGAAGGCTCGACAAAACATGAAACATTGTTCGTAGTATCACCAGGGTCTCTACACATGAACACCAGCATTGAGAACATTGTTTGTGTACACAGAGTTTACTAAAAAGAGAGCTTTTAGACAACTCACCTTAGCAGTAGCTAATCTTAAAAGTGCCTCTTTTGTCGTAATTATGCTTTTACATGAAAGTTTGACTCATATACATTAAAAAAAAAAAAAGCTTAGGTTGCATTTTGGTGAGAGTGTCATACACACTTCCTGTGATATTAATCAGTATGAGCATATACTTTTGGTGCCACACTTAGCCCATAAAGGGACATTCAGTTTGTCATATGAAGTGCCCATCAGGTTTTCTGGGCCAACTTGCTTTTTAATACTGGCACGTTTAAAGTGAGCTCCGTGGTCACATTAAAATGTTAATTAAAAGCACGGCTGTTTAATTAACAGGTTATGGCACAAACAATACGCACAGCATATTTGGCAGTGTTACATTCGCGCAATGATAACAATCTGTTTGGCAAAGCACAGGGTTGAATATGAAAGATCACGAAAAGATTCAGGTTGTTAAATTTGTTGCACCTCCAGAAATCTGGGTCTCATTACTGTGTATAGCAATTTGTGCTGCTGGGGAAAATTAAAACTGAATTTACATAAACACAGTACTGGAAGAAAAACAGTCCAGTGTTCTTGATGGCTCAGCAGATTACACACACACACACACACACACACACACACACACACACACACACACACACACACACACTTAAAGGAATTGACAGAACCCCTGTATTTCATAAAAAAAAAAAAAAAAAAAAAACAGCTCAGCACACACAGGACTTACTTTAGAGGTGAGGGATTTGAAAGTTCAGGTCTGACCTCTGTTCAGGTCTGACCTGTAAAACTGGAGATCCAGTGAATCGAATGAATCAAAACTACAGCCTGTTGAAATAACAGATTTAAAAAGTGGAGCTTATGTATGAATAGATAAGCACACAAATCAAATAACACCCCACAGTTGGTTTTGGCTCATCACATTTTACAACCACATTTCACACTGAGACAGGTGCCAGTTTAAACAGTCTGCATAAAAAAAATGCATAAAATGGTCTTTAAGTTGGCAGATGGAGACTAGAAGTCCAATAGTCACGCAGTCCAAACATCCGCATATTTACTAGTGAAGAGCAAGTTTTACAACCTGAGAAAAAGCAAGGCTTTATCTTCAAGGCAGCAACATATATCTTACATGCTGCATAACACGGCTGTGATGGAGCCGCACATCCTCTCTCTGCTTAATGCTCTGTGTTTAACACTTGCTCGTAAGTGCTGGTAAACACTTAACATGCAAGGATCGGCACCCGACTAGCCCCTCTGGACCCAAGAAATAATAATAATTACTAACTGAATAATAATTCAATTAATGTTGCCACTGCTGCTTGTGTCTATATTTTAACGATACATTTGAGGACGCCTGCGGAGCTCCCATTTTACCGTCAATGTCAGCATTCATTCCACTCACTGACTGAGTTGGGGAGTGTCTCCTCTACTGTGTGGGAGACAGGGAAGTTTAGGGAACAGCTGTTGGCGCTCTTTGTCAGGTGGTGAATCTGTCAAAATAACTACTTAGTCCTCATTCTTTAATCCCTCAATCTTGTGACAACAACCAAAAGATACTGCTAAAAACAATTGTGATGAAGCTTTAGTATCACATTTGTGTTGTTGTGTTTTACTGTGAGTTGGGCCATTGCACTTATCGTTGGGACGACATGAGCTGTCTGCAAAAAGGGTAATTCTGTTTGATGTGATAACATTATAGTTATGGTTTGGTTATGTTACCGTCAGATTCCACAGGGCACATCTGAGATGCTGCCTGCAGAGCAGATTCTTGACAATCCAGATAGCCATATATCATAGTCGACCTGAATGGTTGCGGTTTATTCATGTTTTACCAAAAAAGTCTGAGATTAGTAGACGTGTTGTTAACTCATACATGAAAGAAACTAATTTTATATGCAGAAGCCATGGATAAACAAAGATATCTCACATTTCATTTTGGTGCCACGTTGTATTTGAAATGATATAAATCAGTCTATGTCCGTTGGTCCATTCATCCATCAAACAAGAAAACTCAAGTGATGTATCAGATTGTGAGAAAACTGGGATTGATGATGTGTCTTCATATTGAATCCCAGAATGTAAAATATAATGTTGAAATGATTAATAGCGAAAGTAAGAGGTTAAAGAAAAGATACAAATAAAACCACAACACTACATATCAGCTCTTACTCAACAAAATACAATGTACTCTATCTTGCACTGTCACTAATTTACCACTGGTGGATGAGACTGGACTGTGCAAGAATAATGTGAGTCTCAAAAGCTAAGCTTTTCAAACTGTTTATAGCTATGGTTTTAATGAAGACACATACAAAAAATGACATTTCACTTCTAATTTAGGAGATTTTCCTGTATAATTTATACACTATATTGCCAAAAGTATTCACTCACCTGCCTTGACATGCATATGAACTTAAGTGACATCCCATTCTAAATCCAAAGGGTTTAATCTGACATAGGTCCACAGCTTCAACTATTCTGGGAAGGCTTTCCACAAAGTTTAGGAGTGTTTCTGGGATTTTTTGACCATTCTTCTAGAAGCATGTTTGTGAGGTCATACACTGATGCTGGACATGAAGGCCTGGCTCTCATTCTCTGCTCTAATTCATCCCAAAGGTGTTCTATCTGGTTGAGGTCAGGACTCTGTCCAGGCCAGTCAAGTTCATCCACACCAAACTCTGTCCTCCATGTCTTTGTGGACCTGCTTCATGCACTGGTGCACAGTCATGTTAGAACAGGAAGGGGCCATCCCCAAGCTGTTCCCACAAAGTTGGGAGTATGGCATTGTCCAACATCTCTTGGCACGCCGAAGCATTGAGAGTTCTTTTCTCTGGAACTAAGGGGCCGAGCCCAGCTCCTGAAAAACAACCCCACACCATAATCCCCCCTCCACCAAACTTTACACTTGGCACAATGCAGTCAGACAAGTGCCGTTCTCCTGGCAACCGCCAAACCCAGACTCATCCATCAGATTGCCAGATGGAGAAGCACGATTTGTCACTCAGAGAGCACGTCTCCACTGCTCTAGAGTCCAGTGGCGGTGTGCTTTACACCACTGCATCCGACGCTTTGCATCGCACTTACTGATGTATGGCTTGGATGCAGCTGCTCAGCCATGGAAACCCATTCTGTGAAGCTCTCTACAACTGGACTTGCTGCACAGGTGGCATCCTATCACAGTACCACGCTGGAATTGACTGAGCTCCTGAGAGAGACCTATTCTTTCACAAATGTTTATAGAAATAGTCTGCATGCCTAGGTGCTTGTTTTTATACACCGGTGGCCATGGAAGTGACTGGAGCACCTGATCTCAATTATTTGGATGGTTGAGTGAATACTTTTGGCAATATAGTGTATATTATCATTTATAATGTTTCAAACCAGGGGAAGGCAGTTAGCTATCTTTAGGGCACTCTTTAACATAAACTGTTTCTATCACCCACACACACACACACACACACACACACGCACACACACACACACACACACACACACACACACACACACACACACACACCTATGGTTGGTTAGGATACAGGACAAATTGGTCAGCTAATCACATCTAACAATGACTTCCTGTTTCTTCACTCCACTCCTGCCCCCTGGGGAGTGTATGACATGACATAAGCTGGACTGTTGGGTTGAAATGTCACTTTCATTAAACTGATCCACAATCAATAGCCGAGTGTCGGATGAGGTCCCACAGCGGTCAGTCATGCAGAAGAGGTCGGTACGGGCAAAGACACAGGCAGAGTTGTCACTTAATCTCACTACAAACACATTTTAGGTGTGGCAGGGTATACAGTTCATCTACAGAGGCATACTGATGGCTAATAAAACATTTCCATCTTTTTTTTTTTTCACTGCCTCATACTTATACGATTCTAGAAATGGTTAATTAAATTCCTTTCAAATGTCAACTTATCTTGAATAAACATTAAAATTATTCAAACAATTATTTCAGCAGTTTTGATTTTAACATACATTGATAAGTTATGGACCTGTTTAACCATTGCACTTATCACTAGACTGCCATCAGTCATATTAAAAGAAACTATAGGTCGTCACATACAGCTACTACATGTGAGAACTTCATGCCTAAATAGAGCACAGTCATCGAGCTTATAAGGGCAGTATGTCATTTTCTGGAAGAGTGAGCGCTGAGTGGGAGGAGTTATCACAGTTAAGCATTTGCAAGATTTTGATAAGCACACTATGATTTTTGGAGAACAATGACTAACCTCAGTCAACCATGTTGCATTTCATGTGACTGCCTCACAGTAAAAGCCATCCAATGTCATGTCAGTTGCTTTGAATCTGATATCAGTGGGCTTCATACCATTAGGAAACTCTGGATTTCATGTGCGTTGAGTGCAGGAAAGGCAAACTCTGCCACTCACTATGATAACTACTATATAGTGCAGTAAGTAAACATTTTGAAAACACTTAATGGTTATCGCTGTAAAAAATAATAACAAAATAATGATGATAAAGATATGTAATAAATACATAAAATAATAAATGCGAGTCGTATCAAAAACCCGAATGGATTTCATGAAAATCTTTAGTATTATAACTTGTAGGAGGCGTTGGCTTATAAGTTGATATTATAACATTCTTGAATTTGAAAAAGTTGAAGAAGTTTCTTCTGTCGACGCTTCTGTTTGCAAGGTTCAAGTTCAAGTTTATTTGTCCATGTGGAACTATGGGCTGTGCCACACAGAGTACATCATAAAAAGAGACAAACAAACATGAAAGAATGAAGCTGATGTAGAATACAACACAACCTGCAAAATCAGAATATTCAGAATCAGCACAACCACGCAGAAAGTATGAAGCGCATCAACAAACTGTTCCAGTGGTAACAACAAGATAAACATTTCCATAAATTGTCCTTCAATTAGAGCAGGCAGGTACCTCCTTTTTCCCTGCAGTGAGGATGGTAATGACTGCGGGGGATGGATGCGTGCTTGTATCTGTGGCAGCTGCCAGAAGAAAGGGCCTGAAACTCTTGATGCAGAGGTTGAGTGCAGTCAGCAAAGACAAGATTCGCCCTCTTCCCCACCTCTCTATGTTTTTTCTTCTGCCTATGTTCATCATTTTAGCCAGTGCAGTCTTGGAGTTGATATTCAGGCTTCCAAACCAGGAGGTGAAGGAACATTTCAAGATAGATTCTTTGTGGGATTGTTTGCCATCGCAGATATGCATCAACCTATTCCTTGTTATCGCAACAACAACACCACCTCATCACCAACATCTGTTTCCTTACCATCTGCTGCAGTCAGATCATGAGTTGGTAGAGATTCAACATCAGCCACTTTACCAATGCAGCAGAAGGTTTCTACAATACCTACCGTATGTGTTTTCAGTAGATTTAGCCTTTACCCTACCTTAACTTGGTTAAGTAGGTACAAAGTCATTTGTTTTTTTTGTAAAAATTGAACTGTACTTATTTATCTCAAAACCTCCTCTTGGAGCTCTGTCATGTTCATCAGCCTCCCTTTCCTGATGCCCCTGCTCCGATCGCACTAATCAGAGTCTCTATAACAAAATTCGAACTGAGCGCTCAAGTGTGAAACAGGCTCTTGCACTGTTAAATTGAAACAACAAGATAAAGGAAATCATTTGCATTATCAGCAGTCAGGTTACTAAAGCTGAGAGTGTGATGTTGTTTCTGCCTTGTGGGGCCACGAGGAGCAAACGTAGGTCCAGTTCGCCGCGGAAAATCAAATGGTGCTGGAGATGAAACATGACTTTAGACAACCAGTTTATTTTACTCTCCAGAGGTCTACTCTTTTCTTGTGAAGAGTGTGTGTGTGTGTGTGTGTGTGTGTGTGTGTGTGTGTGTGTGTGTGTGTGTGTGTGTGTGTGTGTTCCCTCTCTGTTCCTCTCTGTAGTATTCAGTGGTTGACAGGTTGAGTCTTCACATGATCCTATTAGGACACTGTTTGCTCTCAACCGACACAGCAGCTGCCTCGGCTTCAAGCTTACAGACACTGCAGAGACCATTCCTGTTAGACTCCTTCTGCCCTCTCACGCATTCTTTTCATAAATGCTCTGTTTAACCTTTTTGGAGACATTGTCTTTGAATGGCTAACAATTCCACATTAAAATGGCCTGAGTGTTGTATCGAGATAACCTTGAAACGTTTCTATCATCATTTGATCTGCAACCAAACTTTGTAAATCCACTTGGAACCATGTGAGGCCAGCCGTGAAGAGTTGTTTTAACTATTTAATTCAGGTTGGAGTGTTTATATCAGTGTGGAAGCTGAAGAGGCGTCGCCATGCAGAATTACTGGAGGCACAGAGGGGGGAGGGAAGAAAGAGATAGCGGCAAACAACTAAACAAGGAAAGAACAAAGACAACCACAACATCGCTGAAACCAAAGAGAATTTCTAAAGGGGTAAAATGAAAAATGCTTTAATTTACGACACATAACAAGTCATGGGGAGCACACATTACTAATTCAGAAGGCACCACAAAGTCTGTGAAATTATTCAAAGAAAGCATTACTAATTCAATCAGCATTACAAAGCTGCAAGAAACCGCTGCAGTGTGGAAACTTCACATTTTCACTCCTCTTTATTCCTGAACTTGTATGTTCTCTCCACTCAGTTATGTCCAGGGACATCATGTGACCAGAGGACAAACCATCTGTGGGAAGGCAGTGCAATGCATAAGCACACCTGTGTGCCAGCACTAACCTTCACTGATCATATTGTTTCCGCAAGATCAGGTGTGTGTGTGTGTGTGTGTGAACCATGTTTGTATGACAGGAACAGCCTCTGTGTAAGGCAGTTATGGTTGCCGACAGAGGTTTTGTCTTGGCGAGCTGGAAAATCTGGCGGGTTCTATAAGAAACCTTTGTGGTGGAAGAAATATGCAGTTTGGTGGGTGCAGGCAGCACTCAGCACCCTGCCAGCTGCTTAATGATATATTTAATGGGGCCAGTGAAGGTTTATCTGATTTATGGAAAATAAATGTGTACACCACAGCTGAACCTTGAGCAGGGCAAGCTATTGTCCATTAAGTATTTAGTCTCGACAGAATTAAACACATTTCTAGTTCATCTAACAATAGGTGTGCAGCAGATATCAGAATGTATAGTATGGATTGTGACATGGTTTTGAGTCACAGATCAGATATCTTTATTGGAAATGGACATAACTATGTTTTTTTTAATTATTATTTGGAATACATTACCAGCTGATGCTACAGAAGCTAGTAAATGTGTCCAATGTTTAAATAAAATTGCAAAATGTATAAAAATATTAAATACTTTCTTGTTACATCAAGGTGGCAGAAACAACACCAACCACTGGCTGAAGGTGTCATATCCTGACATATGGAACTACCCTAATTACTCTCCAGATAATGTGTTTCTTACATCAATCACTTCCTGTCAGTGGACACTTTGTTTTGATGTTTGGGTATTCCATCTATTTTTGACTGCTGTCTCTGTTTTGATAGCTGTTTTTGGTTTATGTGAAGAGAAATGTAAATGTAAAAAAAAAAGTAAAAAAAACAAAACAGGTTTGTTTAAGCCCCACTTAATGTTATATTATGCTCTTAACAAGGCTTATGATTAAATACCATCTCAGCTCAATGTATACTAATCATCAATGTTAAAATACCCTGAAGTTGGAAGCGTGTTAAACCAAGCTTAAACTAAACTGAATCATGGATCAACAACTGGACTTGTCTGGAGCACCTTGATCTACACCTTCAAAATGCACCCTTGCATTGTTGGAAAAAAAATTAACAAGTCGACCGCATGTGCAGTCTGTGTTTATGTGCCCCATCTAACCAGTGTAGCTTAGCTTACCTGTGGCTTACTGGCAACATACACATACTTTGTGTTTCAGTATGCAAGTGTGTGTAGTACAGATCAAACACAGAATGATGTCAGAACTGACAGAGGAATCCAGTTCTTAGCTTTATTTATCCATCCATCCATCCACCCATCCATCCATCCATCTACCCATCTTCTTCTGCTTATCCATCGTTGGGTTGCAGTGGCAGCAGGCTAAGCAGGGTATTCCAGAGGTACTCCTCCCCACCAACGCTTTCCAGCTCCTCCAAGGGGATCCCGAGCTGTCCCAATCCCCCCCAAAGGATTGCCAACAACCAAAGAATCCCTACCTTAATGTGGTTAAAGGGTGTGTATTCCTGTGGTCACTGGAGCTAGGCTCCTGGGGCCAATAGCTCTTGGTAGGGTCTCCCAAGGTGAATTGGTCCCGGAGGAGGGCCCAGACAATGAACAATTTGAAAACCGATTTGAAAATTAGTAACCAAATGGATCAAGTGCCTCACCTGATATGGGGAAACTGGAGCCAAACCTTGGAGGGGCGTTTGCTGGTGAGTGTCTAGAGGCGGGGGCTTAATTCATTTGACCAGACTCAGCCTGAAACAACTACATGGAGCTACTATGGTGAAAATTCTTATTTAGAAGTGAACAGATAAATGATTCACACAAGGTTGTCTTTGTGTTGTTTAATAAAACGGTAAGAGCAAAGAGCAGAGTTAATCAATTTCAGCTGAGAGGCGAGCCTCATCCACCAAGACACAGTTACAGCTTATTGCACACTCAGAGATACCTTGAGAAAAGATTTTCCCTAAACAATATCCAGCTGGCCAGACATCCTTGGATGTACCGACAACGGCCAACATGCGTCCGGGGAGCAGAGGGTGCTACTGTGCATAAACACTTTCACATAAATCATCAAGGACACATATCAAACAGTCAAACAGTTCATAGTGAGGCCAGGTCAAAATTCAATACAGTGAAAAAAGGTTTAATAAACCATAAGGCTAATTTACAATATGTGTGGTTAAATGCAAATGATACATTTTGCTGGAGGTAGGTCAGGGCGGTCACATGTTGCCTGAACCCTGGCTATTTGTTTTCCTACAATGTCATAACTGTTGTCTCTGTGCATTTATTGAAGTTGATTATGGGATACCAGCGTGGTGAAAAATTTTTTACTGAAGATATTGCGTTTTGCATTGTGTCTAAATGTACTTTAGACTTCAGGACTCTATTCCTGTGCCTGCCGGTAGTTTCTCAGGCTGCACTAATGATGCTCGCAGAAAAGATAACTGTTACTCTGGGAGAAGGAGTCTCCTAGGGCTCTAGGAATCAGCGGTTCAGGCCGTTATACTGATTCCTCTGCATAAGGACCACTGCAATGATGCCTCGTAGGAATAACGTTCATCTGCACCCAGGTTCTAGTTAATGATCTGCAGAGGAAGTGCATCAGCAGTTAGTGACAATGACATATAGATATATAAAAAATGCCCTTGGATGGAGAGGTTTTTAACTCATAGAACCATTTTTACACATGTAACCTTCAACCTGTTACTACCTTTGTACCTTTGTTCTGAATAACCACACAGATGGAAATACATTTCTTGTTTATACATTAGACGTATGTTGCAACTGCCAACTTACAACTCCATCATTTTAGCTCTCTGTCCTTGACCTTGCCTTACACATTTTGGTGCTTTCCTTATTTCCTTTGCAATAACTTTGTGCACTTAATTTACTAGAAACCAAGGAAAAAAACCTCACTGCTCAGCAACAATCAGTAATTCAGTAGGCACAGGAGATCTTTGAGGGGAATTATTCATCAGCCAGCATTAGTATACAAGTCATTCACATTTGTCCATGGAGTTTATGATGAAAATGTGGGAGGAGAGAGCTTCTTATCCTGCTTATCTTCAGTTTTGCATCTCTATCAAGCATGGCTTTTACTAGAAATGTTCTAAAAATGGTTAGGTAGTTTATGTTACTTTCACCTATTTCTTTTTCCAAGAGTTATTGCATAACAGGCTCAGAATTAACCTATGGATCAGTATTGTTTATATCACATGAAACAGAACAGAAATTTAACCTTCTGCAATAAATATCAGTTTCACACATAAGCACCATGTTCAAGCTTTAGTTTTGTCACCTGTCCGGCTATCAGGAGTGGTGCTCTGCATCTTGTTCTGCATAAAACCATGAGGTGGATGGAAAGGAAAGCAGAAACAAACACTGTATTGTATACCTGCCAGTTCAGGGATTGCACTACCACTGCCCCCTCATGACTTTAGCTTCTTGCTTGTGGCAAGTGTGTGGAAATCACAATGAGATCTGGTAAAACTGGAGACCATCTTACAGTAGGATCACACTGTTGTGGACGTAACATGAACTGTATCATGGTAAACGTTGTTCATTCCTTATTCTGGGGTGATCCCATCATAAAAATTGTCTCTTCTTTTGTTGTAGGATTTAAAAGAATCCTAAATCAATCCTAAATAGGACCTGTTCCTCTTCGACAAGTGTGTGATCAGGACTGTTGCTAGGCAACCCAATCTGTTAGCTGCAGGCTTACATGTAACAAATATTAACGGTAAATTAAACAAAGTTTAATTTGTTTTACTATCGTCATATTAACAACATAAAGTGGAAGACAGTGAAAGTTGTACCTGGACGCTGGTTCAAGTACGACTGTCACTGTCAACAATATCAAAACAACACCATCAACAATTTCAAAAGGGTCTCGCAAGATCAAGATCTTAATGACAAGAGGAGGTGGTGTGCAAACATCCCACAGGGGCAAGAATCAACAGAAAATAAATGTTGCTTGTTGTTGCTTTCTGTGATTATATATTAAATGTATAGTCACTGTATTGTTTGGGTAAAATCGCAAAAAGTTCTCCACAACACGTATGCAGATATGATAACGTTAGAAAGGCTGCCCAAGGTACTCAGATACTGTGATTGCATGACAGTGTGGCTGGACTATGGAGAAATGTGTGAGTAACAATCTTTAATAAGCCGTTGTGTCCACAGCATGTTGACGTGAAAAGGTAAAGCTTGAATGCCTTAAATTACTCTGAGGGCTTTATGATGGTAAACACTTCTGATAAGCACGCACAAACTCAGCATGCCTGTCAGAGCCACTCGCCTGAAATCATTCCGTTACAGTTTCTCCTATTTCTTACAGGCCTGTTTCTATGATATTAGAGATGAATTCTTAGTGCCATGAAGAAGTGCTCGGCGTGACATTTCAGCTTTAGTGTGACCCGGCCTGATATCTAACAAAATGTTCTTGCCAAAACCTGCCCTGAGCCTGAAGCCATTTCAGCATCAAATTTCCCCGTCAGTCTTCCTCTTTCATTTTTCTTCTCCCTTGCTTCCTCTCTGTCTAATGCTCACACAGCATGTGCCATATGGGTCAAAACATTTGTCCAGTACCTTTTACTTCCTCGTGTCTCAATACTTCCTTCCGTACTTCCCATCGGCCTCTGCTGAACTGTTTCCTCAGTGCCAATTAGCATATGTTAGCTAACACGCTGAGCTAAGATGACAAATAATGTAAACACCATACCTGCTCTGCATCTTTATGTTAGCTTTGTTACTATCAGCATGTTAATGTGCTATTTAGCATTCGGAACACATTGCAGCCTCACAGAGCTGCTAGCATGGCAGCAAACTCTGAAATGGATTTGTCTTCATTATCAAGAAATGTTAGAAACCACTGATAAGGTGTGTCGTAGTAATCACAAGAGAAAAATAAAAATATTTTTTTTTCCAAGACACAGTGTGCGACAGAGTATGGACTGTTGAATGCATATTTATTGGTGGTGCATCACACTGCTGGATGTGTTGGTTTCGTCTCTCTAGTTGGGTCTGTTTGGAACAACAATTAACAGGCCTACTTTGGACCTGTTTTGTTCTAACAGTCGTAACTGAGAGGACTGTGCTTCTTTGTCACAAGAAACACAATGAATGCACGTGTGTGTGCTGTCTGTGCCCTGGATACAAGCCTGATAGCGAGAGAAATTAAGCATTGTTCATGTCTGAACCTATAGGTCTCTGCTCCTCACATATCTATAGGCCCCTACACTCCCCACCACTCCATTACAGCAGCCTGGATCCTGCTGACCTCAACAATTGTCTACTCTACATTCCCATACTCACCGGGTGTGTTTGTGTGTGCGTTCCTGTTATCTCCCACACCGTAATAACAGCTCTTTTGGCCCTGAACAGAAGCCAAGAGTGTAGAGCAAAGCTATCATTGCCAACGTAATAGACTTATTTTACGATGCGTGTGCGACTGTGTGTATATGTCTGTGTCTTTTCACAGTTACATCTAGTTTATCATTGATAAATTCATGTCCCTGAAACCCCCCCACTTGCACCGCAAACATGCACACTCACTAACCCATGCGATTACTCACCCACCCACACTTAAGTAGAATGCATTACGATTATGGACTGTCTGCCTTTCTGCAGCGCAGCCACTTCAGGGGTGAAGAATAGGCGAGGGAAAGATGGATGTGGGTAGATGCAAATCCAGGTAGATGGTAAATCTGACTCTCAGGTACTGATTACTCTTCACTTGACTTTTTTCCCCACAGTCATTACTGTTTTTTTTCTTTCTTCCTCAGCAGTTAAAGTAGCTCTAGTGGGGTAGGTATGACGCACAACAGCATCCATTTTGTTCATGTAGAATGACCAATCCAATCACCACTATACATGTTATTGTGGTAATTATGGATATCTTGAAACTTTACATTTGTTTGATGCTGCAGCTTTATGTTGTTCATGTTCTGACGGTCTGGTTGAGTTTAGGCACAAAAAAAAAAAAACTTGGTCAGGATTAGGAAAGTATCATCACAGCTGGAGATGATGCAGTTTCTCCTCATAAACACTGTTACAACCAGGGCCTAGGGGGAAAACCTGGTGCTACGAAAATGGGACTCCCCTCTTCCTGTCCCCCAAGCACCACCAGCAGTGAAGCATTTTTAAATGGTTTTATTCAAAAACATTGCTTGTGCACAATCACATGCTGGGCCGTCTGGGACAACAGAGGAGAGCCTCCGGGAACTAGGAGGAGCCGGCCATTAAACTTCTGGCTCCAAGGCAACAGCCAATCAGCTCCATGGGGCAACCTGCAGTCACTCACCTGCAACCAATCACACACACTCACTCCGGTAAAAGAGTAATTCAAGGAGAGATAAGAACATATAACGTGAGTGTGACGTTAAGAAAAGAATATTCACATGGGAGAAGTCATTGGTCATTTACTCTTTTCTAAACACAACCCAGTATGTAGTAACACTATGTGAACAGTATAATATGTTTGAAGCAGCATACCAACCCCAGTCTCCTGAATGAGAGTTCTATACTTAACCCACTCAACCATGACAGCTTGCTCCAGAGGTGTCTATTGTCACTGTTTATTCATTTGCGGTGATGGTCCTGGGACGACGTTAATTACAATGTTTTATGGACAACAGCCATTAGGACATCAGAAATGTCACATTAAAAAAGGTGTTTTCAGGACTCAGCTACAGTAAATAGATGATCTGATCTGGTTCTGTCTCGCCAGGTGCAGGTTTTGTGACAGTCCTTTGCTTTGTGACCTTCACTGCTCACTCGTTAATGACGCTGGTTAATGGCATCCACACCGGCAAAAAAAGTGAATATATTGGAACCATCACTGTAAATTTGCATTCTTCGGTGCTTTGTTAAAATTTGGCTTTGTTAATAGATCAATTCTGTTTCCATTCCTGGCGCCCTGTGGCTATCATCAGGCTGACATCATTTTGTCTGAACCCAGCATTAGTGAGCCCCTTCATAACACTGAGCATCACCCTTTTTTTATGTAATCAAAGCTGATGGAGAGAGTTTGTTTTCTACGCACCGATCCATCTAAATCAAAGCAGCAATCACTTTTACAGACAACTTTTCAAACGGCTTACGCCTCCAGTGAAAGCGTTGCGCGTACGCCATCATTCAGCCATGATCACTGCGCTCTCTGCTTGGATGTACCTCTTCCTCTCACCCTGAATATCTTTTACATTTCAGCTCTGACCCAATTCTACTCCCAAACTATCCTCGTATCACCCAATCATCCTCTGCAAGTAATTTCCCCAAATAATCCAAGGAGGCCTTTTTCAACACAACCTTGAAGTGCATTCCAAAGCTGACTACTTGGCAGCATAAAGTGAGTCACGCTGCAGAAGTGGTTCAAGGAGTACTGAATGTTTTGATGCTTCTCTGCTGCTGTGCAACTTGTCACTATTGAAATCTTTTGTAAGTACAATGAATCCAAACTTGAAGTCTACAGGGGCTACAAAGATGACAGACTTCTGTTGAAGTATCACTTAAAGTGTGTGGTTATGAATTTGTATTACAAAAGGCATTCCAAGATGAAACCACAGCCGACAGAGAATTCCGACTTGTGAGATCTTTCCTCTGCGTTT
Organism: Acanthopagrus latus; assembly: GCF_904848185.1. Classification (NCBI taxonomy): domain Eukaryota; kingdom Metazoa; phylum Chordata; class Actinopteri; order Spariformes; family Sparidae; genus Acanthopagrus; species Acanthopagrus latus. The sequence continues at coordinate 21,420,220 of NC_051054.1, read as the reverse complement.
CTCTGTTGTCTCGCTTTGATCATCAGAAAGTTTGGGGCCTTATGACAAGTTAGTGTGAATGCACAGTCCACTTCTCTCCATGCGAATACGCCCAGCGGACAGAGGCAGAGTGGACAGGGTGAGGGCACAGGGGAAGGAGTGAGACGCTGCCTACATCACCTGAAAGGCTTGTGGAGGCAAATCAATAAAACACCACAGTTTTCACTTTGATTCAGCTGCAGACAGGATGCCAGGGAGGAGAGGGTGGCCCTGTTTTTACACTCTGTTTTACTCTTTGTGCCATCAGATGGCTCCAGGGATGATCGAGGCACAGAGTTCTCTGTTCGTAATTGTCACATTCTATATTACAATAACAGAAATGCTTATAGTCAGAACAGTTACCTACAGTTGTGGCAGATATCTAATGCAACAATGTCGGGTGCTAGCTCAGTTGGTAGAGCGGGCGTCCCATGTACTGAGTCTTCGTCCTCGCTGCAGCGGACCCGGGTTCGACTCAGCCCTTTGCTGCATGCCGCTCCCCCGCTCTCTCATCCTGTTTCCTGTCTTTACCTCTAGAATACTTTAAAATTCTAATGCAACAATATCTAATATTAGCACGTGGGTCTGTGAGTATGCACATTTTGCCCTTGAGCTTAATCCTATGTGTCCCGTTGCAAGTGTGGGTGAGTGAGAGAGAGCAAGAGGGGGAGAGAGAGAGAGAGAGAGAGGGAGATAGAGAGAGAGAGAGAGGATGACTCACTCATTTCAAATGTCACAGAGTTCACCGAGGTTAATGCATTGTCACATTTAATTCAAATTATTTATAAAATTATGGTATCCCTGCCCTTAAGACCAGTTGTAGCCCGGCGCCTGAAAATCATCACATCCACACAAAACGCTTATGTTTCTCTTAAATGTCAGAGGAGGTCACAGTGATTTCATTCAGCTCAGGCCTTCTGCTTAAATAGCAATTACCCAAAGCAAATCAGAACACAGGATTGCATGCTGACAGTTGCCCTCTCCTGTTGCCTTACATTAAATGTTTCATGAACCCCACGGGGTAAATGTCAGACGTACATGTTCAATCAAAGAATAAACTTGTCAGAAGTTTGTCATCCACTCCAAGCCAGGCTGAAAAAAGATTGAGGGACGAGGTGTCTGAGACTATTAGTGATGACTGGATGGACCGCCAGGTCAAGTTTGTACAGGAATCTCTATCCCCAGTGGATAAATCTGATTGACTTTGGATGCCTTGACTTTCCTTCTTGCACGTCCAGCACTGAGAACTATTGGATGGATTGCCATGAAAGCAGGTAGAGATATTGTTGGTACACAGTGAATGAACCCCTAACAACAAAGCTCCAGCAGGAGGTAGAAGTGTTGGTAACACTACAGTTTACAGATCTGCAAATTCCATGATAAGTAAGCGATAAATACCAAGTGTCATATTTAGAATGTCTTTTTTACAATAATTACCTCAACATTTATTCAAAACGACTCCAATATGATTTAATAATAATATTCTGCTATTTTTCAATCTGCTGTTAATAAATACTTGCTCATTGAATGCATTTCATGGACAAGGAAAAAACTGCTTCAGTTTTTATGAGGTAAATGTTGATTGCACATTGTTATTTTCATACACACTGGTTCGCTATAAATATGCTGTCACTATACAATTTTGTCTGCCACCAGGCATGTGGTCACTGGACGTGGACTAAATGATTGAATTAACTCACGTTTTGGCCTGCGTCGTTTGTAACAGTGAGAAATCATGTTGGCGCAGATTTCAGTCCATTCTGTGGCTGCATTGTGGTCATTTATGGCTGATTAAAAAGTGTTTGATTATCTTGTGAAATATTTCATCATGACACAACATGTAGTGATGTCTTTAATGATCATCTGACTCCTCCTCTAGCATTACCATAAGATTCACAATTTGGGTAAAATCTCTCAACGACTATTGGAAGGACTGTCACACTGTCTGGTGCAGATATTCATGTTCCCCTCAGGAGGAATTGCAACCACTTTAGCAAATGTCTTTCTCCGGTCAACTTTTTAATTTGTCTGGTACTTTGGTTTGTGAACAAATATCTGCAATACTAATGCCTGTTGTGCTCTCTAGCAAACGTCTAAACTACAATATGTTAGCAGTAAAAGCTTGATCGTGTGGGTAAGTATAACCCTACGGAGAAAGTAGCATGGCTCTACACTTTTAGTCTTTTTTTTTAACTGAAAGGCTTGTTATATATAACCAGCTAGCCTACTTGCATACATGGAGTTGTATTTTTATGCCACACCCTACCCATGGAGCAAGGCATATTTTCTTCTTTTAAAAGATTGGCCCGTAAAAAGGTTATTGTTGTGTCCAGCCAGCAGCAGGGCAAACAAGTGTGTGATATAAACACAGAGGAAGAATAGTGATTCATTATCACACTTACATTAGATTTACTCTGACATGATGAACGTTTAAATGTAAAGCATGATACAAAGGACAAATAGAAGTGGAAGTATAGTGGAGTTCATGTGTTTTTATTCAGACGTGTGGATAGAATATATCCTGAAGTTAGGTTGGACCTTCATCAAGTGTGTGGTAGCCTGCAGGAAGCCTTGACAATCAACAAGTGTTGAATGCTGAATGCTGTGGAACCAGGCCAAAGTGTTGTCCCTTCTTTCCCGTTTTTGTTACGAATTATGTAATCTGTGTATTCTTCTGAATGGCCAGGTCTCCCATGTATAATACAATATAAGACTGTCTCTGTTAAAAAAGCTTTACATGGAATAAAAGAGAGGTGAGGACAATAACATAAGAATAAAGGCGATGAGTGACTGAGAGAGGGGGATATGTATGCTATGTGTATGTATGTGTGCCTCCCACATATTTCACAAGCAGCAATATTAAGTCACGCATTAAAAGGATAATGCCTCTTTTTATTCCTCCAGAGACTTCTTAATGACCCGCCTCTGTCTCTCTCTCTCGTCGTCTCTCTCCACTTTAATCCCTTTCTGTCTCCTCCTTTATTGCCCACTCATTCGCCCTCATTTAGTTCTGATTAAAATGTGTTCACTGATCCTCCTCTACTCATTCTTACCTGCCCTTTCTCTTTTCTTGTTCTGCTCTCTTGAACCTTTACTCCTCTCCCTCTCTCCATCCCTGCTCCCTCCCCCCTTGCATTTTTGTTTCGAGGTCTACATGTGCCAGCTATATAGCCACATTTAGACATCGATTGATACTGAAATTCTTAGAAACATCGACAATGCACAAATGTCCTTCTTCAACCTGAAATAGCCATCTGAATAAAGGCCTGTTAACCTTAGCCTTAGATGTTTCTATTAGCAGTATTTTCAATTAGTTCAGTATAGATGACTCTATATAACAGACACAAAAACGTAAAAGGGGAGAGCGGGGATGGAAACAGAGAGGAGAGTAAAGTGTTCCCATCAAAAAGCATCTTCATCACATTTTGTGTGAACCTCCTGAGCAATCTAGACTTTTTCTCTCCGAGGATACTCTGTATTATCAAAAACCCGCTCTAATAGTAGCAGTCACCTTTTCAAACGGGGGGTTAACACTTTCAGTACTTCATGAGTAGGATGAGCATCTTGGTTAAACTACAGACTATATGATTAGTGTAAGACTAAAGGCACAGCCTCTGTGTAAAAGACAAGATGAGCTGAATCAGCAATGAAGCAAGGAAGATGTGAGATTATAACATTCTGTCATATTCTCTATGCAGCAGCACCGTCAAGTTTGCGACCTTGAACCTGATGTCAGAGGGATGTGGCGGCTGGGTGAATGGCCAACATCCACTGAGCTGCAACAACTGTCCATTTCCACCACTTCCTCTTCTCTGTTCCCAGTATCAAATCAACTCTGTAAACAACGCCAACTAATTTTCTGCGTCAGATATGTTGTTGGGCCCAGAAACCTAAATTGCTGGTATTTAAAGTAAAACAGCAAAAGAATCAGGGAAGTGTGATGATCATCAAAATAGATTGACAAACTTACACCCTCAGTACGTAACTGATAATGAAGTGAGTGTGTCAGTTTCAAGTTTGAGGTCTAATCACTCTCACAACGTATGATAATTAGCTCAGTTTGTAACTAGATTAAGAAGAAGTCTGTCATGTAATGGACCCCACAATACTGGAGGTCTCTTTTCTTTTGGGTTCATGTGTCACTAGGCAGTAATTTTGTTCACTTCCATTCTATGTGAGTGAAAGGGCAAATTATACGCTAAATGCTTCTGGAGTTCAACTATGGTGAACTTTGACCAGCAAAGTGGCAGCAAAGCTGTGCGTGTTGTTTACCCTTCAACTGGACTCCAAACCAGCAAAGTGAGTTCCTTGTGAGTCCGTGCATATGTGTCCTATTATGTCCCATTACCATGGCTCACATCCGCTCATGGCTACATCACACATTATGCAAATCTTCTGGTAAAACATCCACAAGCTATCATAAGTCCTCTGTATTTGCTTTTGTGTCCAGCTGCATTACTCTCCATTTTCCTCAGAGGCTGAAGCTCGTGTTTTGGGATTTTTTAAACTTCGTAAGCTTGTTATTTGTCATTTCAAACAGCCCATTTTCATTTGCTTTCGCTCGATTTTTCACTCCTTCACATCATCGTCTGTTAAGCTGCTGTCATTGTTGTCATATTTGTTTACTGGTCATGCCATTTACAGCTTGAGTCAGTTAGGTTTTTATTTTTTTTTTTTCTCGTGTTCCGTTCTGTTGTTGTTGTTTTGGTCGTGTGCCAAACTGGCGTTGACCTTTGTAAAGGGATAATCCACTAAATCGCTCAGCCGGCCATAAAGAGCTTTTTATTTACCGCACACTGTCTCCTGGCATTTTAAACCCTCTCTCTCTGTCTCCAACTCTCCCATGATCCTCCCACTCATCTCTCTCTCGCTCTCTGTCTCTCCACTTTCTCTCTGTGTCTTTATCCTGTTTTATGTCACTCACTTGAACTCACCACTGCCACCTGTCAATCTCTTTTTATTGCTCTTTTTTTTCTCCACACATTTCTTTCATATCTGTCTTTTTTTATCCTCTATTTTCTCCACAGAACTGCTTCTCTTTTCTCCCCTCCTGCGTTCACTGTTTATTTCTCCGTGCTCACCCTCTCACTTTCTCAGATCTCTCTAACCTGGTTTGGTGCGTTCGTCTGTGCCATTGTTATTTCTGGGAGATTTAATTATCAATCCTCTCGATGAGGGAGCTGGCACGTACAACCAAATTATCACAGACTTCATAAATTAACACAGTGTTGAAGGATCAGACACAGACAGGCTGCTGTGCACACACACACACACACACACACACACATACACATGTGACACACACAAGCACGTGACCAGTATGTCACAACAAGTCAGACATAGGCAGACGTAACAACACACACCCACACAGTCTGAGACATCGGCACACACACAGAGTGTGCCACAAGCAGTTAGATGAAGAAGGACGGAATAGTGAGGGCGCACACACCTAAACACAGTCTGAAAACCCCACATATACCGGTTAATACACACAGAAGTGCGTCACAGTGCATCTAAGAAAAACAGGCACAAGAGTATTCAAGCCGTGTGTGTGTGTGTGTGTGTAGTGTGTCATAGACAGAGCTGATAAATTGGATATAGGCTACGGACCGGCTACACTCACTGCAGGAAAAAATGAAGTAAAATAAATTCATTAAAATGTAAGACTAATTCTGCATATGACATGTACTGTAATGCACCGTGCTTATATTTCCCATGCTGCTGTTCTGTTTGTTTGCAGAGGGTAATACATTGCATGTTACAATGTGTAAACCTCAACAGCACTCATTCAGACGGCCTACTCACATCAAACAGATTCGCACAGCATGTGAATACTGGGGATATACAAAGCATGTATTGTTTTTATTTGGTCTCTAAGCTTTAAGCATAAGCTCAAATCAGAGCAGAAATATGCATGCTGGGATGGAGGTTTGGCAAATGAATATTATAAGGGCTCTGCGCTGATTTAGCATTGCACTTCTATACCACTGTCAGTGTTAATGTGAAACTCTTGCCAAAATGCAACCGAGGGTCTTTTTGTGAACGTACCCTAGTCAAACGTTTGTTTAAAATCATAATCACAACACAATCGATGCAGCAGAACCAGGGCATCTTTTACTTTGCACACACACTTGCTCCTTGTCAAAACTGGGCGACCCACATTACCCACAATGCAACTTGACTGCAAACAGTATGGTCAGAGATTTAGGGTGTTTTTTGCTCAGACATTTGAAATAGAAGTAAAAAGGACAAAAAAGAAAAGGTTAACAATTAAGTTAAGGCTTATTATCATATTTGCAGTGTGATATTCCGATTATGCTCATCCTCAGAATCAGCCAAACACGCCAAAGGCTGCTAACGAAGTGACCATGAAATGTGCACCTAGCTTTTTCAAGGAATTATTTGAATATAATCATTTATGTCAAAAGCATTCAATCTGATTCCTCACTTTGGTGCACAAAGAAACAATCTGCTGTAGCATACAGGTGACAGCCAGAGCTGACCTGTGGTGGCAGTTTGGTAAGGTTTAGGCAACAAAACACCTCGGTTAAGTTTAGGAAAGCATCGTATTTTGAGATAAAATAACTTAAACACTTATGTAACTTCACTTACAATTATACCTACGTTACATTCATAACAGCAGTTATATTATGTCCTTTTTACTTTCACTGCCACACTGTTTATAATTGCATGTTCATTTTCTAAAATATCATGCTTATATGTATATACGAGTCTACTATATTACTTACTTTTTAAATTATATTGTTTATTTTTTACTATTGTTATTGTGTTTTGTAATATCCTGTTCTTTGACTCTGTGGCAAACTTAACTCTGACAACAGCGTTCTCTCGTGCGACACGTCATATCCACCAATGACTGTAATGACAGAATTAGCAATACATCCTAAGAAAAAAAAATAAAAATTGGGGAATTGTATTCATTGGTGTCACAGGGTTTGTGTTATTGCATCTGACATACGCACACACACAGCAGGACACACAGGGGAAAACATAGCTGCAGGTGGTGCTTGTTAGGAAGAGCAAAACAAAACCCAGTTCACCGTGGAGTCACAGACACACACACACACAGAAACCTCTGCATTCGTGTACAAAGTCACCCTGACATACACACTCCCACACACGCAAAGAAAAAAAACCACACATATATGTGCTGACAGGGAACTACCGAGAGCTGTGAAACGCATGCCCAAGCACGCATTTACAGTGACACATAGAAACACCAACCACTGCTTTAGCAGCACAGCTTCTTAAGTGAACATTGAAACAATGAAACACTTAAAAACCAACAACACAACACAAAATAAAATGTTTGAAATTAAACCTGTGGTAAATTCTAGCAGGACTCTGGATACATGCTTAAACAGATACAGTAAATTAATGGAAATAATTAAACAAAGCAAAACTAGAGCAATAACATATATCTAATTTCATAATCCTTTATGTATTTTATAATATAAACTGTGGTAGATTAATAATATGTAATGTAGACAGGTTGTGCTGTAATGTACTATTTTTATTATCCAATAAATGCCAGGATAGAATGTTGAAAGTACCGGTTTAACCTTGATCAAGAATCTTGAATTCCAAGGCAGGCTCTTCACTTTCAAGTTGAAGGAGCTGAGCTGTCTCATCTATAACAAAACTTTAACAATCTGATTGGCCATTTCTGAGAATCCTCGCTCATTTTTTACCTGACAATCTGGTCACTGATCTCTCCCCAAAACTCCTTCACCAAAGGCAAATGTTTGATTAAATGTGTAGCAATTCTGCATTGAAATGTAATATGGTGCTTCTGTGGCCTAACTTAAAATGCTGTGTGTACATAATAGGGAGTGTTTCAGCTTGTGCCCCTGTTACAGATCCTGTAATGTTAGTTTGAAACTTCAGTAAAAAAGGTCATCCCTGCACAAACTTGCAACTGAGCCCCTGTCAGATCGATGGAGATGATAAGAGTAAACAAAGGAAAATCTGCCAAGGTGTGAGTGTTCCTTCAGAGGTAAGTTTACTTGAAGGCAAACATGGTACAAAGGTCAAAGAATTTTCTGATTCATTTCAGGAAGCTCATTTTGATATGATGAACAAATCTCTCTGAGACAGTTTGAAATTAAACCATGATCAAGCCTGGATACAGCCTGGGTGAAAATGTTGTGACGCAAATATTTGAATATTTGTCGCTCAGTGTCTGGTCACAGATGAAGCTAACATTGTGCAGCACAGGGCAGAAGAACTGGTTAAGATCAGTCCAATTTATTAAATGAGATCTCAGCGATTTAGTAGATGTACTTGATGTACTTAATGAATGGGAGCAGGCACCTGTCTGATGCCCAATGGGATCAGCTTTCAGCATATTACAGTTTTTCTCGATTGTTTACACACAAAAACTGATACTTGAGACACAATGACCACACCATGTAACTCATGCACCAAACCCCTGAACCAATTCTGCTAAACTACAAGCACAATTCCTGCTTTACACTCAAATTGCAGTTCTAAAACACACTTTTTTTCAAAACACTACACACAATTCTCTGCATTTGGCACAATTTTCATGGAGAAAATCCCTTGTTTTCACAAGGAACACACTGTCATTCAAAATTCTAAAGTCAATTGCCCTACTATGCACACTGACTCATCACATGGGCAAACACCTGTCACACAGTTTTACAATTAGCAATCAGAGCTTTAGCATAAAATGCCAACAGGTGAGCTCTTCTGTTTTGGAGCAATGGATGCCAACACTGGAAACAGAGCCAGAGGCAGAGCCAGAGGAGTGAGAGTAATGAGAATAGGTAAGAAATCTACTCTCACTAGAAAATGGCAGTACTGCATATCAATACAGTACTCAATTAGTACAGTAGTACAGTATTGCTTGTGGACTGTTCTGTTGACTGTAAAAATAAAGTGCGTGTCAAGTATTTGGGAAATGTATTCCTACTTTGTATTCCTACACAGTATTTACAGTATTTTACTATTTGTATTGCAGAACTGAAAGATTACCAACACGAGGTGGATAAAATATATTTGTTACTGCGTATTTGTGTGTCCTGAGTATAAAAACAATATTCTCAAATATTTTACAACACAGTCATGTATGAGCTGTCTGTAGCAAGTGTAACACTGAACAAAAGGCCTAAGTCATCATGATCAAAGAAGAAGAAGTGTTGTCCATTCATCATAGTGTTTTACATTGAGCACATCAGTGTTCAACTGGTTCTTCTAAAAGTCTATTCATTTGATGGTTTGTGTGTGCCATTTGAAAACAAAATACCATTTTGAGAAGAAATAACATTGTTTTGAATGTAAAGTTTCATTTTGCAGGAGAATTGAGGGGTTTTGCCCATTGCGTGTGTGATTTTTGATTTGTGTGTGAGAGTATGAGGCATGCTTTCAGAAAATGTGTGTAAACAATCGAGAAAAACTGTAATATAATTCAATGATTAAATGTCCAAAAGCAAGAGTCAAGAACAAGTACTTAATATCCGCTCATTTAAAGGTTTCATGGCTTCAAAGCTATCGCAGAAAAGGCCAGCTTGATTGCTGGCAGTTCTTCTAGATAAACTCTTTGGGAAACTCCACCCTGCACAGTCCAACTCTTGCTCATGATTCCACCATTGTCTTGCTGCAATAACACATCTCTTGCAAGATTTTAAATAGACTTTCACTTGATTTGACTTTCACTCATTACAAAAACAATTGTGTTATTTGACAAATAAGGTCTATCTCTGTATCTCTGTTTCATAAAGTTGTCAGACACTAAAATAATAACCCCAAATAACCCTCAGCCCAACCCTGACAAAATCAACCTCAGCCTGTCAGAAGCTAAATCAAAAACCTTATGTGGAAATAACTTTGATGGTCACTGTTGGCCCAAAGGATTACGATGCATCCACTACATGCATCCACTACAGCTGTAGCATGGCTGCTAGCTGAGGCAATCAGCTGGACCGATTCCAAAACTCCTGGTTTTGGCCAGCTGATAAAGATGTGCTACAAATCGATTCAATAGCATGGTCAGAGATAATTGTCTTCCCTAAAGAGCAGGAGACTGCAGATGGCATAAAGAAAAAAACTGTTGGTTCTAGAAAATGGGTTGGTGGGGGAGGAGCGCAAGGTGTTAATTGTGGCAGATGGGTTCATAGGGTGCTGATATCCTCTAAATCATCAGAATGATGAGAGAATATACTGAGATCATAATTCAAACTAGGTCTGCTGCCATTATCAGCATACCTTTGAGTTTTTGTTCCACTTACATTTGGTTCAAGCTCATTTATGATGTTGGATCTTTGCCAGCGAAAAACACACACACACACACACACACACACACACACACACACACACACACACACTTTGTTTTGTTCTGTCCAAGCAATCTGTCTGTTTCAAAATCCTACTTATATATATTATAAGACACAGGCTGCATTTGTTTGAGAAGATAATGACTGACAATGACTGATCCCACCTGTAATTAATTTTAATCTGTGAATGTGTAAGTGTTGTGTTGTATTTGTGGAGGGAAAAAAAATCTACAAGTACACAACTCATAGAGTATGTGACCTCAAATTAACTGATATACATACACAATCACTGTACACAACTACACATTCCACTGTTACAGGTGCTTAAACCTTTTGCACCAATAATACCGTCATAAAATGTTAACTCAACAGTACAGAATGAAAAAAAAAAATAAAAAATCACCCTGAATCACGGTTAGGAATATAATGCATATCACAGTAGATTTTTATGACACATTCCATTTGTCTTTATTAAAAAAAATATATATAGTTTGGTTTGGGATCGCCTTGAGGTCCAATATTTTACTGTGCTTCCTTTTCTTCTTCATTCATCACAGAGTGCCTGAGAAGCAGGTACATGAATCACTGAGATTCAAAGACAATTTCGATTCAAGATGTCACCTTATTAATGCAGTTACTTTTAGCTCACTGCACTGCAAAATAGTATACTGATGACGGGGAAAATCTATCTATCTATCTATCTATCTATCTATCTATCTATCTATCTATCTATCTATCTATCTATCTATCTATCTATCTATCTATCTATCTATCTTCACATTCTCACAAAGCATCTGAAATGTGGTATGGACAATATTTCACAACCATGTACTGGGTGTTTGGGTTAATGCACATGTGAGTCACAAAATAATAAAAAAAAAGAATCCACACACAACACATGTGTCTTTATGACTTGCTGTGTTTGTGTGTGTGTGCATGTGTGTGTGTGTATATATATATATATATAAGTCTTTGTCTTGGAGGCCTGAGCCGGCTATTTTTAAAATGCCTGGAATTCTCCTGACAGACCCTTAGTGCTCTCTCTCTCTCACACTCTCACACACACGTGCACACACACGTGCACACACACACACACACACACACACACACACACACACACACACACACACACACGCACACACTTAGCGACCTTCACAGCAATCTGTACACGCTGTCTAAAAGGCTCTGATTCCGTATGGGCCTGCTCAGATGCCTCTTTCCAATGCCTCAACTCTCTGTCCACACACACACACACACACACACACACACACACACACCCACACACACGGTGAAAAGCTGCGACTGCTCAAACAACATTCAGCACTTTTACTCGTGGGGTTTCTCATTGTGAGAAAGGGTGGGAGGCAAGCGGGATAGGAAGGAGACAGGACAGAGAGTGAGGTGCTAAATCCACACTGAGCCGGATAAATGTGAAAATGAATCTTTTTCTCTGTGCACAGGACAACCATCCACACTAAGCTGGCATTTGTTTCCACCTCAGACTACCTAGCATTTTTTAAAAACGCTCTTCAGAGTGGATGAATGTGAAAAAGACAGTCTCACATGATATTGTGGATATGTGGAACTATGGGAAAAGAATGAAACAACAACACTGTTCTTGATCTCTAAACCAACTCAACTTTATATACAGTGGCACTCTATGCACATATGGTCACGTGTGCATGAGATGCAGAGGTGACAGACAGCTAGAGGTGCTTCAGAGGGAGTTCCTGTGCTGGTTAGGATAGGTGCATGGTGACATGTTGAAGTGAATTGTAGGAGTAAAACACTTAAAAATGTAATGTAGGATCGCTCAGAGTGTCTCAGCGGGCAGCTGAAAATACATCTGTAATTACACCACGTTTGACTCATATAGCTTACATGTGTCTTTAAAGAACGCGGTTGCTAACAAGTGGCTAAATCACTGTCAGCACTTCAACAGGGGGAGACTAATCCACTCACTTGTCCATCTTCAAAGGTGGGTTACAACTTTAAAGCTTGTATATTGATCAGGTTATGGTACCGTGTGTATAGTCTGGTGTAACAAGATGCTTTATGGTGGTGCTGTTGAAGTCATGCTGCGTGCAAATTTTAGTTTTTAGTTTCTGCCGATTTCATTTACACTTGTGTTCGTGTGTAAAGATGATCTTGCTGAACAAAATGCGCAGGCCTAAGGAAACGCCACAATAATCCAACTTCCAGCTGAAAATCTCGTAAGCTTTTTGTCGAGGCGAACCAGGGTGATGCTTATTTCCTGGTAAAGTGCAAGCTTATGTAGTCACCTGAGACTCCACATAATACTCAGGCTGTGTGTGTCACTCTGCTCACCCTGCTGCCCTCTGGCCAAAGATACAGAAGTACCTGCTACAGACCAGACTACAGAGCAGCCTCTTCCCCGAGCCTGTGAGACTCTTTAATTTTCACATCCAAATAGCATTTTTAGATTTCGCTGGCTTTGTGTGAAAGTATGATAAAAGGTAAGGGCGAGAGAAAGGACACAGGCAGAAGGACAGAGCATAATAGTGAAGGTTGAGCACGGAGGAAGGGGATTATCTTAAGAATGAGGATGTATTTGAAAGCAAGGCTGAGCGAGGTAAAGAAAGACGATGAAACAGAAGAGAGAAAGAGGAGCAGAAAAAGAAAGTATGTGACGGAGCGAGAGCATAGACTGCAGGGTGAGAAAGAGGATGAGATTGGGTGAAAAAAAGCAGGCTTAAAAGCAATTCAAAGCGCAAGTTAGAGATCCAGAGAAAGACGGGGAGAGCCAGAGGAAGGTAGACAAAGGAAAAGAGGGAGGGAGAGCGAGCCTTCCATCCTGTTAACCACTGTAGAGTGGGAAATGGGATTTTGTGTCACATTGCTCCGGCAAATTGCCGCATGGTGCTGGGTTACAGAGGATAGCCACTGCCTCTTCTTGACATATAGCGCTTTTCAGAGACCAGCATGGGACCCAAAGGTGCTCTGCTGCGAAGTTAAAATGGGTGTCTGAATCATTCAGGATAAATTGGTTCCTGAGGTCATCGTCCATTGATGCTCGCAAAGCCTTGACTGGCTCCCGCGGCTTGAGATGGCCTGAATAAAACATAATTAAGGGGAAAAAAAAAAAAAAAGGGACCATGCTTGCACTTCATATGTGTTACACATAAGGTTGCCAATATTGCCTCAGTTAGATGCTGGTGACAGTATTTGTTGTGGTTGCCTAGGTAATATTGTATTAGTAAAAATTGTATTAATCAGAATATTTCCCAATAATATGTAGTATAAGTATGGAGATATAAGGTAAAACAAACAAACAAATAAATAAATAAATAAATAAAAATCTGCTGCATGAAACAGAATAATTCAGTGTGAAAGAATACCTTAGAAGTGCTATTTGTAAGAAAATCCAGAATGACAAGATTTGACAAGAAGGGAATGAGACTCAAAAATGCCCCCTTTTGTTTTGTTTTGTTTTTTTGTTTTTTTTTTTAAAAAAAAGGACCTATAAGGGAATACTTCCAGAGTTCTTGATCTGTTTTAATATGTATTTGTTTTATCATTCTTAAATTATTATCCGACTTCCATATAATGTCACCTTTCCAAAGTTTTTTCTTTTGTAAATGTAACACTGTTGAAAACGACTTTGGTATTTGCTCCATCAGAATTACTGAACTGGATATAAGGGCCTTGTCTCTCCCCCTGTCCTTGTCCCCCTATTCTCTCTCACCCTTACAGTGAAACTCAGAGTAACTGTAGAGGTGTGCAGGACACAGTCTTTAATTTGACCAGCAGTAGCTGTCTGTTTGCTATAAAGACACAAACAAGCGATTAAGTGGATTACATTACTGAATTCTGTTCTATTTACAATGAAAGATGTGCTGTTCTGTGGCTGAGCTGGCCAGGATCACTTCTCTTGCGTCCCATTACATTGTTAAATGCCACTGCCATGACAAACCATCAATGTGTGTGCATTTTCCCAGGGTAAGGAGGATCCTAAAGTGTGCGCAAAGATTTAAAAGTGTATATTTTCTAACCTTAACACCAGAGTAATGCATGGAAAGTATTTCATGGAGTTGAGAATTACTTCATGAAAAAATAAAAAATCTGATATAAGGTTTCTCTTAGTCTACATTGAAAAACATCACATTAATTAAAGTCTGTTGCTCAGGTATGGCTGCTGCATATCCTACATTAACAAGCAGCAACCTGTCTATGTCAATCAGTTTACTTTAGAGTAAGAGGGAGGGGAAGATTCAGAGGATTTAGATATTTTCAGCAGAGGTGGCCCTTGAAGACAATTGACTCAGCATATCCTCCATGGAAATCGGTGGTGTATTCCCCCACGTGGTCAGTGGAGGCTACGCTATCATTCAGCCAATGAAAAATGTTTGTACAAGATCTTATTGGTGCCGATTAATCGTGAAAGCAACATGTCAGCACCTTCACTGAGAATTAGACTACAAGATTAGATTAGATTAGATTTACTTTATTTTCCACTAGGGAAATTCATATTGCTCAGGTCAGTCAAGACAGTAACAGTCAGGCCATTGAGGATTCAGCATGAGACAGCATTTACCCTAAATTCCCCAAATTCCCCTAAATTCACTTGATCTCAGAACAGTGGCCTTGTGAAGTATATGTCATAGTGTACAACCTACATTTTTTTCCTACCACCAGTCAGTTAAGATGTCTGTCCTCTACAACTTACACTGTGAGGCAGCTGGATTCACGAGATCACACCATCAGTCTTCTAGCTCTGAGCTTGTGGAAATACAGTGGTTTAACAATTCGTCCACTTGGAAGATGGATGCAAATTAGCTTAGCTCGCCACTCCATCTCTGACAGTGTTGCCCACTGCAGAAAATTAACTCTTCTTTTAGGTCATTACAATGAGATAGCTTACTCCAAAAAGCTATGATATACCATTACACACAGACTCAAACACTTTTAATAGAATGTGAATGAGTAAGTTAGATAATTAAGTCTGCAACATTTTCAGTTTTCCACACTGTTAATTATGTACCAATTTCTTTATAGTCATTTTCGGTTTTGCACAGACTTTGCTGGCTTTGCTTCCTGTGCTGATTTGACTCTGTTGGCGTGCACTGGTGAGACCGAACAGGTTACTGGGCTTTGTTGGAGGGATGCCTCTATATTGTCTCTAATCCACCTCTTTCTGCTGGTGTCTCATTTGATGCCCTCTGACTCAGTCGGTCTGGTGAATGTTTCTAATTCATACCACTGAATGACAATATGTCTTCTCAGCAACAATGCACAGACACATACAAAACGCAATGTTAACTTGTCTGGCTGTGAAAAATAGCATCAGTTTTCGTTTTTCTGTTGTTTTAAAGGATTTAATACTCGGGCTGCTGTGGCACAGATACAGTGAACTGCATGACCTCACTCTCGGGGTATTGCAAGTTATTTGTGACAAAACAAAAATAGGAGCAGTGTGATTACACCACAGTATCATGCCTAGCTTCAGTGAAGTGCATAGTGGGGACATGCATGTATGTTTTGATTCTAATCCCCAAATTGTCAGGTAATGGGTTTGAGACTCAAATAGTCAACTAGTTACAAACATCACCTGAGTGCTGCCTACTGGGAGTTGGACCAAAGGGTTTTTAGCTTTCAGTCTTGCATGTGTGTGCATGCATGTGTGTGTAGTGTGTGTTTAAAGATGAGAAAGACCATTGTTTGGCCTTTTACCAAGCACATAATTATTTTGTCATTTGTCATTTTGAATACAAAGAATACAGAGTCTGGCCCACTACCAAAAAAAGTGTGTGTATGTATGTGTGTGTGTGTGTGTTTACAGCTTGTCCATTATTTAGTCCTTTATTGAAGGAATAATGTGCATTTGGGTATGCATGTGTTTACAGATAAGGGAATACAGGGCCCTCTACCCTAGACACACCCATTGTGTTGCTGGGTGTTTTTGTAGTGTGCTTTTGTGTTCTAGACTGTTTCGCTGGCATTAGCATAAGCACCATATTTTATTTACAGCATTTGGTGACACACAGCGACGTCTCAGACACACACAGTGACAGTGGCGGGAGAACAAATATGACTATGGGTTTGTTAAAGATTGTTTTATTTTTTTCTTTACAGCAGCTCAACAATAAAAAAGGGGTTAAGTGCTTTGCTCAAGGGCACACAATAAAAATAATCATTCAATCAATAGGTTTCTCTTCTACAAAGGATAGAGTGAATGCAATGTATGATCAGTTAGGATGATTGAATAATTACCATCGCAGTCACAGGTGCAGTTGCCGAGAGCTAAACGGACATTCATCCATCGATAAATGCATTAACCATAAATCGTTGGGAAATGAAATGGAACAAGCAACAAACACTGCAGACATGTTACGGACTTACAATCTGTCATACTGACTTGGAATTTCATTGGCTATGTGACACATGTGACTATGTGTTTTTCCACATAGTCACATGTTGACAAGTTCACAAGTTGAAGGAATTGCCAGAACAGAATATGTGAAAAGTACTCAACATTAGTCAAGCACACAGGACAACTGACTTCTGCCCTTCCATTGGTAACTTGTAATGTTCATGTTCGATGTAGAGAGGCTCATTAAGATTTTGCAGTCATTACAAGTCACCCTGGACAAGGCAATAGTTACAGGCCCACTGCCATCTTAAGCTGTGAAACCATCAAATTAAACAACATGGTGCCCAGGAGTCAATCGCAGATGCAATATCCAGCAGACATTCAATGCTCATTTCAAGGTTCATGCTGCTACTTTGGGTGACTACACGAGCAGGTTTTCATGCTGTGATGTTCAAAAAACACATCGGTTTCAAGGCCCCTCTCCTGAATAGCCCATTCTGCTGTGATTGGTCAGGTCACACAGGCCTGAGACCGCACCACTCACCGGGTCTCAGCAGCTCAGCTGGTGATTTTAGATTCAGGTTAACTGCACATCCACCATAAATAACACCACAACAACGGTTTCTCAACCAAAAATTCACCACTGCAGAAATTAGAGAGGGAATATGAACAACTTTCTCCCATTTTTGTGTTGTGTTATCAAGCTTACTGCTGATGCTATCGATGTTTGACACAGATGCCAAGCTACCAAGCAAATTGATCTTGGTGTGACAACGAAGCAAATGCTACCTGAGTGAGTGTTATAGTATAAAACTTTAAACACACAAAGCAACACAAAAGAGACACCCGCCCTACTACTTTTGTTCTCAGAGTTTCTCTTAATTGTTCCTCAATTTTAGAACATTAGTCAAACATAGCCACAGACTTGGAATGAACAATATGCGAACACCTGATTCAACAGGCTAACCAACAGCAAAACAACAAAAAAAATTGTCAAAACTGGCTTGCAAGTTTGAAGTCAGTTCACAGACAGCCAGTAAGGATCCATTCATGAGCTTGTAATGTTACTGGCCCTCATTGGGAATGCAGTGTGTAGTAAAGCCCACACATCCTTGGGCTTGTTAAATCACCCGAACAGGGTACACACAATTCAGTAGTTTCACAGTCAGTTAATCCGTAAGGTCTGTGCTGCCAACAGCAGAGCAGCTGTACTTGCCCTTCTTCGACATGATGCTAGCATCAGCAAGAGTTAAGAAGAAAGAAAATGTGGACTTCTCAACTTGTGGATGGAGATACTCAGATCAGGGCAGAGTTATTCAAATGAGCCTCCACATAACAAGGGGATCTTTTTGTTATGTTGGTCAATGTCACCTTTTTTATTGGCTGCACAAACATACCAAGTAACACTGAATCGCAGTCATTTCTGCACTAAAACATATGCTAACTGACATGTTATTATCAAACAATACAGTGAAAAAAAAATATGATTGTACCTTGAATTGCATTTATCAAGTGAATATGCAGCACACTTTCTGCCAGATGCTCTAACAACAGTTGCCACTTGCTGGAGTGCAGTTTGCAGCTCACCTTTCCTTTACCGGACTTCGTTCCTGACCTTAAAGATAACAAACGCAAGCAACTGTCCCTGTCTTCCAGACCACGGAGGAGGCCTGTGATGACAACACAGCTCAGCACTGCCTGCGGTTAATAAGACACTCAAACTTTATCAGCTGTTCTTTGCAAATTAATATGTGATGTGGTAGAAAAACAGTCACCAATTTTAGTGAACAGAATGAATATAAAGACCTTTCCCTTTGTGGGGGGGGGGGGGCTCTATCTTATCTCAATGTGTTTTTCAATATCCAATGCTTAATTCAGTACCAATTTGGGGCTCAAGGTAGCGAGGGCAACAGCAACTTGTACATTCAGCGAATGTGTCTGAGTGTTCAAGTTTCTTGTGGTAATTCACTGTGTCTCAAGTGGTGGTTTAAACTCAGATAAAAATGGAAGTGTTCTTCATAAGCGCTCTGCAATCATTAGAACAGGGCACTTCAGATATAATGGCACCAAGTAAATCACCTGACGGCTTTGCTTTGACCCGCACATATATCTCAATATATTTCAACCAAGCATTTGAAGTTGGTTTAAGCTTATGTAAGCACATGTGTTGTTTGTTTCAGGGGACTTGCTTTCTTCTATTTAAATGAGTAGGGTGTGGTTATGAGCAATAAACAACAATTTCCTTTTGTCATTGCATCATTCTTTTTCATGCAACTAATTCACATGCTGAGCTACAGCAGGATGGTGAACACATTGAAATTAACACTGCCCCTTTTGTGCCTCTGCTTGATAATTAGCTTATTCATAAATAACAAGGTTTCCATTTCTACATGTCATGTTACATTTGCCAGCTCGGTATGAAGGTTATCAGTGCGAGCTAACGAAGCACTCACTAGTCCCAGTTCACCTCCCAGTCACAGCATAACAACAGCCCACAAAGTTAGCTCCTCACCCCCAAAACAAATCAAGCGTAGACATGTATCTTTTTATCGGCAGGTTCACACAAGATGTGTGTTCATTCATTGAGATCATTGGTAGAAAACAACACAATGGCTCAGCCTGTTAAAAAACACAGATATTGTGTCAGTTAACAACACATTTATTTAAAGTGTGAAATCTTGTGAACTTGTTATGCAGATTACACCTGTAAAGGCATGTAAGTTTACTGGCCAAGAGCTGTCTTTTGCTGTGGAATGCCAATGCTAGGCTAGCTTTTGTTTTGCTTTCTGTATGCCACTTCTTTCATTGCTGTCAGACATGGTTCCATGCCCTCTGTTGATTTTTTCTTCATCCCCTGTGTTGGACTTAGGGCAGCCCTGATGCCACATTGACTCAGTTACGAGGCTAGCTGATTAGCTTGCCAACTTCGGTGGATATCTCAACACAATGTGCATGGACTTTTTGACATGACGTCAAAACTATTATGATTCAAAATTCAAACTCTGTTGAGAATATTAGTTTGTATAATTGTTTAAAAGTAAAACTATGACATGTAGCTCCTTTAACGTTAGCATCTTAGCATTATCATTACAAGCATGTTAGCATGCTGACCACAGCATTTAGGCCAAGCAGAGTGGAATCTGAATGAGGATACTGAGTCTTGTTTGACAGTAAAAACAACAAAAAAAAAACTTGTTTAATTCACACTAGTGGCAGCAAAATGTTCACTTTGTGATTAATGAAGGAGTGCATTATAATGCTACAACGTTTTCCTCCACTGGAACTCAAACTTCAGGAAACTGCCTCCAAGCCGTTTAACATCCATGCAAGAAAAACCTGTCAGGTGCTGTTTAAACACCATGGCGCTTAAAAATGAATGTTTCCCTAGTGGGTCCAATAAGACCAAGTCTAACTTGATGAATTTGTAATTGCTTGCCAATGAAAACATTCGGGCCTGTGGTTTTGTACGGCTAATATTTATTCCAGTGCCAGAGTTGGTCATCTGAAGTGCAGTAGTTATGTTTTCAGGCTCTCGTGCTGCAGTGTTTGTCCTAATGATTCTCCCCAACACTGAGCAGAAATCACTTGAATGGCTCTGCTGCCGGTTGATTAGCTGTCCGCAAATATTTTTTCTCCAGACTTGAATTATTTTCATGTCGAGCAAATCACTCCGCCTCAGAAATTGATTTATGACTCAGAGGAAAGCGTTTTGTGTTCCTCTGTCCCTCGCTGATGCCATTAGTTGTGACTGAGGCGACAAATAATGGGCGATGATATCTTGTTGAGATATTTCAGGCCTTGCCCATCAGCCTGCGATCATTCTATATGAAGAGAAAGATAAAGAGGAGCCACGCTGAGAATCTCCTTCAAAGTGACGAAGCAAGTGGCTGCAGACACACTCCCTCAGAGCAACACATATCTCGAGGCAGCTGGTTATTTTGGCAGTAAACTCTACATCTCGCGGTTGCCTTTTTTCCCGTGGTGTCAGACCAGACTGACCTCAGCCCAGCAGGCTGTTATAATACAGGGCGGACGCAATCTGTTACAAGTGCACTGAAGAAGTGGTGTCCTGTCCACTCCTCACATGCTGCAGACGCACTATGGATGTAGTAAACAATGCATGACACATTCAAACAGACACATTCATTTTAAATTTACACTTACAGTTTTTTAGCAAAATGCTGCTTTCCCATGATATTAGATCATGAGCAACTTAGAGAGAAAACATTGCCATGTTAGCCAGCTGAGTTTAAGGTGCACGTGTGAGTGTTCTGAGTTGAATACATTCAGAATTTTAATGTTATCACTTCATTGTAGTGACTAATGTTGACTTCATGTGATTTTAAAATTTCTGTTCTGCCTCTTGTTTTAACTCTCCTTAGGTTAAACCTCTGTGTGTTTGGCCTGACTCTATGTATTCTATAATATTGTCTTCTTCTTCTTCTTTTTCTTCTTCTTCTTCTTATTCACAGTTAGACATACCATCCAATACCAGCTCTTATACAATTAATTATTCAAATTGAGCTTCACAATTCTTTTGTCTCACTTCACTAATCAACAAATTGTTACAAATACCAAAAAAGAAAGAGGCAATGACACAAATGAATGTTGAATTTAAAAGGGCATTTCAAGAAAATTGAAGAATTAAAGCAGAATGGAAAACAGGGAAGAACAAAATAAAGCGCACTTGCAGGCAGCTGCAAAAGCGGCAGAATGGGGAAATTAACGAAATATGCCTAGTGTTATTGGTGTGTAGTGAATCAATTAATGGGCCAGGCAGAGCAGAGAGGGTAGAAGAGCGTAGTTTGTATTTCTGCCAGCAGTAGTTTTAGTAATAAACTGTACTTCATTCCCTTTAATTTAATCCATGTTTTAGTCCAATTTCTCAAGGCAAACACGCACATTTACATGGGTAATTAGGCAACACACACGGCCATAAAAACTGACAAAGCACACAAAGCTGTTTTTTTTTTGCATGGAGTGGGTGGTGTAACAAACAGACTGTCATACAGACTGAAATACAACAACAGGGGTATTTAGTCACGCTTGTGTGTTGTGAGTCTGTATCGCACTTATTCATTAAATCTGACATACGCATTTGTCTTTTCTTCTTTTTTTGAATGGGTGTCTCTTCTGTCCGGAGCCCCAGACATGACAAGGTCAAAACAAACTAAAAAATTGTGGCCACAAATTTCTAATTCGTGGCCATAAAATACTAATTTGCGGAACTCGAAGTAGGTATAATGTGCGCATGATAATACTAATCAATATCATTTCTGGACAGCTGGGTAAGCAAATCATTAATCAGTCATTAAAAGTTATATTACAGGCCTAATTAAAGAATATCCTAAATGCAGGATAACAAGATATTGACGGAAAAAGAAAAGACACTCACCTTAAGGACATCACTGCAGTTTCTAAAGAAGTTTTCTAAAGAAGAAGCGCTCGATTTGCTTACCCAGCTGTCCAGAAATTATATTAATATTATTAATTAGTATTTTGTGCGCACATTATACCTACTTTGCGACCACCAATTAGTATTTTGTGGCCACAAATTAGAATTTTGTGTGCACGTTATAGCTATGTTATGGCCACAATTTGATTGTTTTTTTGACCATGTCATGTCTGGGGCTCCGTACTCCTGTCGAGTTGTGTGTGTTTGTATTTATGTGTATGTGAGGATAATTTATTTGAAAAGTGTCTATTCCTCCCTTATAATTCCTCATTTAGTCTCTTAAAGAGGCTTATGTCTTCTCACTATTTGATCCTCAGTCTGAGGATGGTGACAACACAACAGATTATGAAAATGTTCTACTATAAAACGGGGAATCTCCTCACACATCTCTTCACATATCTCCAGAAACACACTTGGAGGGTTCGTCTCTCAGAAACCAAGAAAGTATGTTGCTGAATTTGGTGCGACATTCAATATGAAACCATTTTCAATGAACAGCAAACACCGCTCTGCGCTGCACTGGGGGTGTGGCTTCAGCACTCTGGCTTCATGGCTCGGCAGACTAAAGCAGGAATACAGCAGAAATCCTTAATGATTATGATTATCTTAAACATGCACTCACTACAAGATTTTAATACAATGGAACATCACAGAATAAGGTTTTCGCATCAGAGGGCAATGCACCATCTCATGTGATCTCATGGGGAAGCAGACATAAACAAGATGCAGTTGAGCATGGTGTAACAACTTGCTGCAGTAATGCAATGCAGTGACAAAAAACAGAAGCAGAAGGTTAAAATATTTAAAGTTTCTGTAAGTGGTGTTATGCCTCTCTATGCCAGGCAGCACTGTGCTCCGGGATCCCTCTCTCATTGGTTGTTGTGCCCTGGCTCATGAAGTATTGATGTAATCATCCAGATTTTAACTTGTTACTATTTAACACATTTTCACAAATGTCGCAGTGTCAGCAGCAACATAGATCAGCCCCTTTTCAACAGTATGTTTTGAATGGATGCTGCACTTGTAATCTTTAAAAACAACCCTTAACTCAGTTTTTGTGGACGCCAAATATGTTGTCGAATAACTTTTTACCAAAAATTAAATAAAAATATGGAGAGAAGTCTTCTCGTCCTTGAGTCTTTACTTAGCAAAACAAAGAAAGATGCACAACAGTCTGCAGAGTATGGAACCAGAGTTTATGTCAAATGCAGTTTTTTTATACACTTAGTTTTGCCATCTCATCCCTCCTTGTTTTACACCAACGGGCCATTTCCTCACACTTTCAGACACCTGTCAATGTTCCTCATATGAGTCACAGCTGACCAGTAACATGAGTTTCCCTCTCTTCAAAATCAGGAGGGGTATCTACTTCTGACTTCCACCCGGCTGGGGTTCAAAGGGGAATTTGGGCTCACTACTCATCCCTTTTTTTTTAACAAAAACAAACTAATCCATCAACACTATCTTTGGAGCAAACACAAGGAACACACTACAGTATTGTATTTCACTCAGCAACAGTAATTTCAATAAACGTCAGATAAGCATGGGCAGGTAATATGAGTTTTTCTTCCTCCTGCTCCTGTTTTGTTCATCGAATGTTTGGAAGAATTATCCAAGTCACCCAGTATTGGTTTTGCACGATGGTAATGGAAATCAGCACAAACAAAGTGCATATGAATGAATGAAATTATGTGGGGACACTATACAAAATGTGAGGCAATGGATAGATGGTATTTGTTTCATGTTTGAGTTTTCTAAAATGTTGGTGGCTGTTCATTGTCTCTGCAGTAAAGCTGGAGCTGCAGTGGGCGTTCGCCTCGATGTGCTTACTGTGTTTCTGTGTCTCTCTCTTCCATTTCCACCTCCGTCAAGTGCACAAAGTTTGAGCAATGTTTCAAGGTTTCCTTTTTCGTTTCTTCCTCTTTATTTTGTTGCATTTTGGGTGTTTGCACTCGGGTTATTTCCATCCACAAATTGAAAATATTCCCAAAAACGAGTTGATGGAAATGCGTTGATCGGGTCTGTTATGAAAAAAGGACAACTGAGCATTGCTGAGTTGCTGTTAGATTTAGTCGAGTGGGGAAACTACGAGTATAGGCATGGGTAAACCTATGTCATATATGCTGTATATTCTAAAAGAACAGCTGACAATACTGCATGCATATGACCTTTAAAATCCAGTTAAAGAACAAAGCCACTATCTATCATGTTTAATAATCCACTGCTAAAAGCAATCCCCAATTAACACACAATTTTACAATTACTGAGCAGTATTGCCTAAACCTGTCTTGTCCAGCTGTTTTAGGAAATAAACAAGTCTTTAAAAAAAGAATAACAAGATTAAAATTATACAGCAACAGAAAAATGGGCTTGGGGCTAAACACCACAGAGGAGGAAGGTTGGAAATTATGAAACAATAGCGTAGCAAAATGTTGGTGTGGGTCTTTTGAATGGGATTTGTTGAGGGGAAAATAATGAAACAACACAATTCTTATGAAGGCAACACAACCGATGTCACCGCCTCATCAAATGACACCAACAATGTACAATGGGCCTCATTCACCAATATGTTCTTAAGAATCTTCTTAGATTCTTTCTTAAGTTGCTCTTAAGAGGTTCTTTAAGAAAACAGAAAACACGCGTTCATAAGCCTCAGAATAGTTCGCAGCTGTGTTCCTACGTTGATGAATGCCAGCTCCTCGTAGTTTGAGAGCCTGTGCCAGATGAGTCTAATTAACATAGAATTAGCATAGGTAACCGTCCATTAATGCCCATAAAAGGACCCATAAAAGAAACTGCAGGGCTGTGTAGACATTGATGCGTAGTACAGAGCAAACAGCAACAAAATGCCAGAAGCAAAAAATAAATCAGTTGTAGCGCAGCAGGTGAAGCCGGAAAAAAAAAACAAAAAAAACAAAAATAACATTTCAGAGGTGGAGGTACTGCTGCAGGAAATCACCCAAATGAAAACATATATGTTCAGTAGCCTTAGTGCAGGTTATACCAGTACAAACAAAAAGGAAACACAGGAGGCTGTCACACATGCAGTGGACGCAGTGTCTGGAGAAGGACGCACACGCCTGCAGTCTGGTCCCATCATTGCGTCAGGACGCACATCCTCACAGTGTTGTGGCTGAGGGGGAAGTGGCACACTACGCTTCATAGTGATGTTGTGCAGGACACATTAGACCATGATCATCCTACAGACCTGTAATGGTGAGGGAGTGTCATAAGTTAAGATGCAAGGTGTTTGAATAAACGCGACCTTATTCTAAGCAGATTATAAAATAAAATAAAATTAAAATCATCAGCTGTCTTACCTTCTCAGGTTTGTACAGCAATTTGCCACCTGCTGTGTCCAAACACATCCAGCGCCCCTTTAAAATGCTGCGATGTTATGAAATCCTCTCTTGACTGCGACTTGATCGTCTGCTGTGTGTGGAAACTTTATGTATTGTGTGGCCAGTTGATTTATTGCATCCACGACTGGATGGCTGTGATATGCCCACCCTGTCCCCTGGCTCCCATCCAGATGTTCCAGTGGCCGAAAAGCAGAGGGTCGACAGTACCTGCACAATCGGGGGGGACAGGATTGGACCGAAGTGTGTGTTTCCGAAGTGCTGGCTCCAAGTGGTTGCATAGATCTATAAGAACCGTTTGTGGGAACCTAAAGCATCCAAAGAGGAACTCATCGCTCTCTGAAAAAAAATCTATGTGATCCTGAAACATTCGTTGCCTCCATAGGGCACAATCAGCAATCTCTTGCAGCAGCAATATATATGCCGTTGTTTTGCGGGCCTTGGATGGAGAAATGCCACGTATAAATAGGGTGAGGTGGTTACTAATTGATGGCATGGTTTCCACTGTACTTGATTAATGTTAAATGTTCTCTGTAAATGACCAAAAATATGAAATGAATGAATGAATAGATAAATGAATAAATGACATAATTATCACTGTAATATTATATTTCATTGAACTGCACAAGAGAAGAAAACACCATGCCAACATGTCGGCACTGAAATGTGCGTAAGAGTACTCGAGTGTTCGTAGGATTTGTTCTTACCTAAGAATAAATCTTGGATAAAAAAAAAATAAATAATCAAGAATGCCACAATCTTTGTAAAATCGTAAGTGGGACTTAAGAACAAATTTGTTCATAAGAGCGGTTAATGAATGAGGCCCAATGTTCTTATTTTCAGTATTCTGAAGCATGCCTCATTGTGACATACAGATGGACTCAAACGCACCCTGTAGGCTTTATTTTAAAATGTTTTTTTTTTCTTTTTACACTCATCAGGGAACCTAAAGAAGACCTAGCTTATAGAACCAGTGAGTGTAAGAAAAACACTCTGTCATGCAGTATTTCGTTCCTTTGTTTTTTTCTGCAGTGCTTCATCACTCCTTTCCTCTGCAGTACACTAGAGTACAGTATCTCTCGCCCTCTCTCTCCCCCCTGGGTTCTGTTAATGATAATTGAGTCGGACAATTGGCAGCAATCCAGCAAACTCACTGTCTTGGTCTCATGAAAAACCTGCATGTGTGTGTTTATGTGTGTAGGTGTGTGTGCAGGCTTGTGTGTAGTGTGTAGTAATAGGAGAAGAAGAAGAAGAAGAAAAAGAAGAAAAGAAGAAGAAGACAAGGAAGTGAGCAGTGTCCTTTTCATCAGTGATTGGGTAAGTCATGGACACCTCACGCTGTACCAGTCAAAGGTTTAGAGCTAATCGATACACACAAACACACACACACACACACACACACACACACACACACACACACACACACACACACCACAGGCTGTTTTGCAGGCAGCTGTAATCAGTCAGTGGCAGCCTGCGATGGCAGATTGATTCTCTTTCCTCCCTCTTACTTGGTTTTCAGACTCTCTGTTTACCCTTTTTCTTCTCCTGTCTGACTGGCTGACTTGCTCTTTGTCTCTGCCTTTCCATTAATTTCGGTTTCTCACCCGCTGCTCTTTTCTTTTTCTTTCCTATTGTAACTTGTGCCTGTCACTGCCTCCTCCCTCGGCGAGCACTCGCTGCTTACCCTTCACCACATCCCATTCCCTCAGGACTCTCTGCTACATCCCAAGTCGTACTCTGTTATTTTATGTGTCATGTTCGTCTGCTTACCCAAATAGAAATAGTTTCTGTCTGCACAATATAATCAAATGTTTGTTCCGAGTGTTGAACGGACTCTGTGTTCTTGATGCTTGAGATGTGCTCTAGTAGCCTCTTGACATATTGGCCACAGTCGGTCCAAGTAATAATTTGGACCTGACTCAGACAAACAGAAAGACTTAAGAAGTGCCAAAATGATAGCAAACTAATCTCGAACGTCTTTTCAAACATTGAAAGTCTTCCAGGCCCTCCCAATTCCTGTCATTTATATT
Source organism: Acanthopagrus latus (assembly GCF_904848185.1). Taxonomy (NCBI): domain Eukaryota; kingdom Metazoa; phylum Chordata; class Actinopteri; order Spariformes; family Sparidae; genus Acanthopagrus; species Acanthopagrus latus. The sequence continues at coordinate 21,392,708 of NC_051054.1, read as the reverse complement.
TAGATGATTTCATATGTATGTGTATTCATCCCCTCAGTAAAGTACAACATGTGTTCATTTTGATAGTTGTTGTAGAATGTTAACAGATAATAAACATTTCTTCAACAGAAGAAGTCAATGAACCCATAACACCAGTTTAGCTGCCCATGTATCCACACCTAAATTTCAGAGTGTACAGACACACTTCATCACAGCAAGGTGAGAAGTAAAATAAAATAAGTTGCTCTTCAAACAGCAGTTGTTGACGCTACCTTGTTATTTTCCCTTCTTAGGCACACAGAAATTACAAAAGTTCTCTGTGATGGCCTTTGATTCTACTCATGCTGTAACTCAAAACTTCATTCATATGTTTCCAATTTATATGAGTTAGTGTGCAAATGGAAATTGATATTCTATGTTCTGATGCTTCACAGTATCTCATTACTATATGACGTTATGTGACCTAGTTATCACTCAAGGATCATTAAAACTTTTACTCTATTTATGCACCTCAGTTGAATTCTGATATATTATTTTTGCCCCGAGCAAGTAACTGAGTCAAGTCTGGCTGCCTGCTGCATCTACACCAGTGAAATACCAGCCATCCATCACAGAGACATCTGTCACACACATCCATCATATCTCACCACTGCATAGTCACACGAACCGAACACACCCAAACAAACTAATACGAGTGCACGCACATAGAGTTACACACAAAAGTCACTTAGATGGAAATGTATCCTTCATCTTCAGCGCGGTACAGTCACCAACTGAGAAAAAATACACAGTACACATAAAGTGACGCGTACGCACACATGGGAGTCATTCAGTGAGACAGCTGTATCCATCATTCAGCCGAGAACAGTCATTGTAGAAGTCACGTTCTGCTGCATGAATTTTGCATTAGCATAGACAGTGAATACCTATTCTTGGGCTTTGTGTGGACAGGTAAGACTAGTTCATGTGGACAGCTGTCTCCATTAATATTTTATTTGACTTTTGGTGACTGTCATGCACACATTTTTGCCTTCATGCTGTCCAGTGCATTATGTTTAAAGGCCTTGGACTAAACTGATAGGTAGATTGTAAGATCTATTTATAGTACAATACCTTGACAACATCTAGTATATGTTATCTTTTCTCTGGTTACCATTACATGGACATGAACCCTACGCTAAATAAAATATTTTCAAAAATATAGAACATAACAAGGAGGAAGATGGGCTGGTGAAGGTAGGCAGCCAATGGCATCAACATTTCCCCAAAGTAATAATGAAAAGTGTCGTGCTGTTATGGCTGAGCTAAGTATGAGTGGATGTTCCTTGTCGGCTGGTCGCTAAGCAGTTGGAAAACATGAATGAGAAGGTGATTTTAGTCAGTGAATGCAGTGCTTTGTCTCAACTTGTGCTGTGATTTATATAACAGTTGAGAACAATGTGTTTTACAGCTGGTCAGATGAAAGCAAGACACAAACTTTTTTTGGCTTGGAAGCTGTCATACCACCAAACTTAAAACTTTGCTGTCGTAACACTACAGTCACTACTGTTTGTGTTCACATTTGAAAATCAGTACTTCTACCCCCACATCCACCTCTAGGCTCTGTCTCTGTTCCCCTAGGGCAGCAAGTTATTATTGTCACTTCCTGCTGTGCTGTGCTTGATGAGTTTATTTTTTCCAAGCAGGGGTGACAAGGTGAACATCTACACTGTACATTTTCTACATTATACATTATGATTTATTCTACACAAGTTAACGGACCCAGCAAAAAATGTAAATAATCACCAAGCATTTACATTTAGGGCATTTAGCAGACACCTTTGTCCAAAGCAACTTACAATAAGTACACTTATCACAAGAAAGAAACCGCAGAGTTCTTGTAAAATGGTGGGCTTAAGTTGTAGTTTTTTGTAAGAAATGGACAGCATTCAAAGATAGCTCCAAAACTAAAGAGGGCAGCATGATGCTCAGTATACTGGACTTGCATCTGTTTACTGCAGCCATCTCTGGCTGTTGCAGCCAGCTGCCATGAGCATGTTGCTCATCCAGCCATGGAGCTAAGTGCCCCTATTAGCTGACTGGAGTCTGCCTGCACCACAACCTTGGATGAAGTCAACAGGTTTACATTTACATTTTTTTTTTCAGTTTTTCTGAAAGAAGCTCAAAAGCATAGGGTCTGCCAACTTTTGGCTTAAGTGTCCATGTTGCATTAATTAGAATAAAACATCTGAGAATCTCATGGAAAGAGGGGGAACGCAAGGCCCCTCAAGCCATTAAAAGAATTCAGCACGATTTAGAATCAGTTCCTGAAATCAGAGGGTAGTGAGTGTCAAAATGCCGGGGGCAGTGAAATGTGCACTTTTTTCTTTGTTCCAGTAATAACTCTAGCACTTGAATTTTTAATCAGCTGTTAGGGATTTTTGCAGTTGTATCATGGGACTTTCAATAGTCCAATCAACAAATAAGAAGGTCATGGATAACAAATGTCATATATATATATATATATATATATATATATATATATATATATATATATATATATATATATATATATATATATATATATATATATATATAATTATTATTATCATTATTTTTTTTTTAATTTCTTAAAATTGACTGTCTTCAACCGTGGGCTAGTGACACATGGTTGAACAGTGTGCATAAACTTTATTTGTGACACACATCACTGTCATCTGATGACTTGGAAGCCACCCAACTGTCTCACATGATTTGTACAGGGTCACATACACACAGAGAAATCAGTGATACAGCAGACAGCTACGTATATCCATTACAGCTGGGTGAGGTGCAGTCTATGGTTTGAAGGTTATTTGGTCCAAGTCCAGGATAGAACAGGGGGGAGATGAAAAGTCTAGGATTCACAGCAGCACACCAACACTTTCATCACTCAAGGCCCGTTTGAGTCTTGCAAGAATTGAGTTGTCCAAATTCTCCCACTCACTAAGTGTATACCTCTGTATTGAGTCATTAACTACACATTGATAAAACAAAACATTTTTAGCACACTACATTACCACGCAAAGCTAATGTGATGCTTGTGGCATAAACTAGAACAGGGGTCACCGACCTTTTTGAAACTGAGAGCTACTCCATGGGTACTGAGTCATACGAAGGGCTACCAGTTTGATACACTCTTCTGAAATAACACATTTGCTCAGTTTGTCTTTAGTTATATATGATTGTTAATGATTAATGATACTCTATCTATGTGAAGACACTGATCACGTTAGTGATTTCTCACAAAAATTATCAACAATGACTTAACAAGGTGGGAAACATAATATCAATATTCAATTTTCATTTTTAGAACGGGCCTTAGGGCTACTCATGTGGTCCTTGGGGGCTACCTGGTGCCTGAACTAGAACTTCTTTTAAATACAGATACAGGTTTTAGCTGATGTTCAGGAGCAGCACCACACATCAACCACTCACCCTCCTGTCATTTGCTTATATAAGCCTCACTGCTCTTCATGCCCGCCTTTCTGATGAAGCATCGAACCCTAGGAAAACGACATTGCAGCCTCAAGTCATTAAAAGAACTTGGTCTCCCCAAGTCTAAACTCACGCTTAGATTTGTATTAGCATTAGCACAGAAAAGGATCTTCTCAGTGAAAATTCAGAGGGGTAAATTCTGGTGCCAGTTCTTGTCAGCTCGTACAGAGGAGCAAAAGAAAGCATTCTGACTGGAAACTTGACAAACTGGAAAGGTTTGTTCATGGCCCAGGACAGGAAGGCTCTACAACAGGAGATTAACACCACCAAGAACATTACTGGTACCTGTATGCCTAGCAGTAGTGAGATTGGTGAAGTTTGGTTTCTGCAGGGAGCCTAAAGGATACTTCAAGAATTCACCTACCCCAGCCATCTTAACTGGAAAAGTAGGAGATGGATCATGTTTGTTACTGCTTCTGTTTTTTAAGTTTATTCATGTATTGTTTATTCAGTCACATAGGTTGTTGCCATTGCTGTACACAACACATTTTGGAAAAAAAAAATGATCTCTGGTTGTTAAGTTGTTGCTGATGGAAGGGTGGTCTTTTGGCCAGTGTTATAATTATACCAGTGGTCTCCTGTTGAGAGCACTGCATTCTGAATGCTGCTGTGGTGACAAACTACGTGCGGTGAAAGCCCGGGAGTATGCAGGGTTTCATTCAAACCCAGTGGCATGTGACAGGCTGAAAATGAAAGGGTACAAATCTCTTCCAGGGTGACCTTGGGGCTTAGCTACTGTCATACTCTGGGGCTGAATTCAGCCTAAAACCCCCGTTGCATGACATGCTGACATCTTGTCGGTCTTGTTTCACTACGAGGTGTCTAATATTCCAGAAATGTGATTCTAGTAGTCTTTTATGAAGAGCATTGCTCTGCAGCTCAGGCATGAGCTGTTATTTTAAGTTAACAAGGAAGAATGACAGCAGAGATGCAAATTCCTTACAGATGACTTAAAATGCCAAAATAATTGAAATATATTAAGATGCCATTAAATGTACCAAAGCTATGTTAAAAATAAATGGAGGCATGAATGAATTTGTACATTAACATTGACATTTTGTTTTCATTCGCCTTATGTTATGTTTGAGTTTTCGAGGACCCAGATGCAGAGACAGAGCTGGCAAGGTTTATTTTTGAGGCGTTGTGAAGGTGATTGACAGATGCCGGGTCGGGACTCGCAGACGGGCTGTGTGGGGTTCAGCCAGGCAGGCAGGCAGGCAGGCAGGCAGGCAGGCAGGCAGGCAGGCAGGCAGGCAGGCAGGCAGGCAGGCAGGCAGGCAGGCAGGCGGCAAAGCAGAGTAACACTGAGGTTCTCTGCAGGAGAAGCCAGACAGGATGAATGTTAGGCGGAAGCAAAATCACAAGACGGGCAATGAACTTATGAACGTGGTTTTTAAAGGCACTAGTGATCAGCGTGGGTTACAGGATAATCTGGCAGTGAGTAGGGGATGTTGTCGGCAGGTGATGGGATGATGAAAAAAAACAGTTCTTAGTTCAGCTTTTTATTTTGGTCCTTTCAGTCTCCCCTACATCTACCCTGCTGTAATTAAAATGATTCAAGTGCGACTGTTCTCAAATCAACACATAGGGGCACATATGTATTTTTGGACTATAATGACCTTAAGGCATTACAGCAGATTATAGCATTTTTACAGCATTTTTCTCTGAAATTGAAGATCTGTGCTCATACTTTGTCTATCTCAGTGCCTAGATATTTTGAAAACGCGTGGCCCATATTCACACCAACACTGCCACAGAGAGCTGCAGTAGATGACAGCCGGGTGACTGCCTTTCAGATGCAGATTGTTATGTCAATTGTCTTTAAATAATAGAGAGAGACTTTTTTTTTTTTATCTGTACACATTTGGATTTTGTAGAGAGGAATAAATGCATTAATTTAGTCCTAAATTGCTCACTGCTGACTAATGTAAGCTTTTGAACAATGATAACAGCTGTTATCTTCAGTAACTTCAGTGTTACCCTTTTTAATCAGGCTGTCTTGCCAGTGTTTGGTATAATACAGCTAAAAACAATGTGGTTCTACATTTCATACATAAGAAGACTCTTTGTCTTACATGATAAACATACAGAAAAAGTAATCAGATGCCTGTTTAAGCTTGTGACAAGCAGGCGATGCTCCTTTAGAAATTCCATCAATGAACTGCCAGGAGATTGGATCCCGCCATGAGGTGAACACCTCAAGAGACACTAGAGAAGTTTCCAGCAGTGTCCAATCACATCATGCAAACACAGCCCCTGGGTGTGCTCTGCTCTGGCAAGATGATGACATCAGTAGGTATCAAAGAGAGACAGGCTTTCAGAACAGCATCGCTATCTGTGCAAAGAGAAATGCAGGCTGACACCCCAACAACCGTTTACGACATGAAGTAGCTACACCACTGCCGTCATTTCAGGCTTTCATCTTCTGAGCAACCAGTCAGGGTTTTTGTATCATGGCACCTCTCTGTTGGACATCTAGCCCTGCAGGTCTCTGTGATGGCGCTGCCGCCTGAGTTATTTCACTCACCCTGAAGCAGCGAGCTGTAGTTACAGAGCAGCTTTTTCAGATGCATGCTTCACAACTCACATATACAAAGTATTCCAGCCATCTCTCCATCAGTCATGCCATTAGACCCACACACACACAGCCCTCTAAGATCATTTATACATTAAAACTGGCACAGTTGGTTTGTCCTGACTCATTGCTGTGTCCGTGGGGACAGTAGTGGTGCAGAGGTCGACATGATACAGAATTAAAAAAAATCATTCAAGAAATGTGTTTTGCAGCATTCCACCAAGTCATATTGAGTCAAAGTCAACATTTGCATGCGTTTCTTACGAAAGCCTAAATGGACGTCGTCACTCTTACAAACATACAAATCAAATTCACTCGTGGTTCAAAAAGCAATTAGAAAACAAAAAAAAACAACAACAACAACAACAAAAAAAACTGTCTTAAGCCTCATTTATGGTCAACATTAGATATGGCTATGAACAGAGCCTTCTGTCCATACTCTGTGTTCATTTTGTTAGTATATGTGCACATTTTGAGAAAGCTGTCAGTGTTGCCACGAGCAGAAGTGTGAAGAAGTGTGAACAATAGCACACATTTGAAAGAACTGAAAATGACCTTCATCATGATGTAGTCAATGGCCCCTCAGATCATCGTCTAAGTATCGTCATCATTTTAGATGGACAGATCTGTTTTTGTATCTAAAGGGGTTGTAGTTGAGCCTTTACTTCACAGTGTGCCACGTCCCCATGACCTTCTCTCACATCGGTCCCAGACTGCTTTGCTTTTCTTAGCATCTGAGTTCAAGTCAGGCAATTACATCTATTTCTGTCACAGTATAGTTCTGCTCTGATGTCCAACTACTGGCAGAAATATCAATATTTTCTTATTGTGTGGACATTTTTTTTTAACAACTTCTCCAATAAGACATGACCGAATTATTGTGGTTTTTTTTGGTGCTGATTCTCAACCATTCATTCACAGAAATACTAACGAACAGAGCAGACCAAACAGCAGATTCAATCCTTTGGCAATTGAAGGATTATAGATTATGCTGATCATCAAATCTCACAAATGGGCGCCTCCTCGTGCAAAGGTAGCGATTGTCAGACTTTTAAATCAGTTTTAACTATCAGCTCATGAGCATCCATCCTGCATTTCATGTTATTGAAGTTTTAAAACATACATTTTTTTTCACTGTGGGATCTAGGAATTCTTCTAGGAAGAATCAGTCAAATGACTTTTCCAGTGGTGGAAGAAGTACTTTTGACTAGAGTAGTCCATAACACCAGGGATGGCAGTTGTATGACATGGTATTCCTTTATAGGAGCCAAAACCCGCACAGATCACGTTGTTGCACTGACAGTTGAGATTTGCAACAGTTTCAGCCAATTGAACCAAAAAATTGTATTTGTTCAAGCACTCGCTTGGGAGTGGCAAAGAATAGTTGGTCTTGTGAAACCGCACGCATGTGCGGCAGAAATGTAATCTGCTGGAATAAAAGGTGTTTTTTTATTTTGGGGAAACATGACAAAATGTTTTCAGTGTTTCCTATCAGATTTGACATACAATTATTCACATCTTGGTGACCAGTTTGGCTGTCTCCTCCATTCATTTAGATGGTGCCTGGTCTTATTAGCCGGAAATAACTGCCTGGGGGTGCTGCCAAGATGGCTGATGAGTGGCAAGACTTGCCTATAAGGACTTTGGCCTTGCACACATATTTACTTCAAAGATAGAAGTTTCTGAGACATTGTTATGATGTAATGAGCATTGTTTGTAGCTGCACCTACATTCTGTCTCATACATTGTTACAGACCTGGGATTTGTGTTTAAACAGCAGTGTTCCATTCAGAACATTGTGTGTTCTCTGTGGCCCGCCAAATCGCACAAAAAATGGCAGTTTCTTCATAATGTTGCTTTAATGTACTCTGTAACAAGTCAAAGTACAGAAAGATGATATAGTGTGTGTGTCCAGTTGTGGCTGCCCTCAGGCCACCAGGTCTCCCTGTGTGGCTCAGCTGCAAAACTGTGATGTTGCACCAGTGCTTGCTGCCCTTTGCCTAGCAGTTTGCAAGCACAGGGCGACACCAGCTGTAAGATCAGCCATACATAAACATAGACACTCAGGAGTCACACAATGCATTTGTGTTGATGATAAACACTTGTTCCATTTAACTGTGATCTCGGCGTTTTGACTTTCTGCACAGTCACATTAAGTCCAATGAAGTGTGAGTTCTCATTTGCATGAGATAAGAGGATTATATCACGGCACAAATGTGAAGATCCAAAGTTACAGTTTCAGAATGATTCATTTATTTCCTCTCACTCCTCGGTAAAAACAAAATATCATGATGTGCACTGGGATAAAGGCAGAATAGTTAGTTGTCAAACTGCATGAGAAATATAAATCTCACTTATCAAGAACAGGCAGCGATGAATTCTAACCTGCTCGGCTCAGCTTCTTTCCACATTCCCCCCCAAGTGTATCTAATATTTGGAAGCTTAAAAGCAACATGGGAGACGGGTATATGACTGTGTCTTTTTTGATGAACTGGCAGTGAGAGAGACGGTAAATGCGCTGAAACACACACTCAGACACCCAGATCAGAGGGATAAATCTGGGTTACAGTGTGCGGGGTGTTTGGGTGTGTCTGTGGGGAAGTCCCTTTTAAAGCAGCTCTTCCTTAAAGCAAAGTAAGCTCAGCTCTGGTTCAATTATTCATTGTCTGAACTGATTCCGGTTTCTTTTTTCCTCTCAATTGTGCGTCTTTGCTCCTTTCCCTCTGTCTCCATTTTTCTAATGCCATCAGTACATCACGTCCTCTCTGTCTGTCAGCCACGTCTCTCTTTCCCTCTCTCTCCCTCTCTCTCTCTCTCTCTCTCTCTCTGCCTCTCCATCATGTTCTGATTGACAAGTGTGATGGTGTTTGCCTCTCCTTTCCCTGACCTTCAACTCTCAGGAATGCACACAAAAAACGCACGCACACAGCATACAGCCAGGCTGCTAATGGCTTCTACCTTTGCAGACTCCGTCAATAGGGAATTACAGTCCTTATACAGGAGAACGGATACCCACAGAGACAGAACATTCAATATTCATGCCAATAAAGCAAAGTGAGAAATGGTCCTGGCCCAGACAGGAAGGTGGGCAGACAAATGTTACTTCTTATGAAGAAACTGCCATTATCACTGCAATAATTATAAATGGACTTTGGAGCTTTCTCTGAATGGAATTGTATGATACTAATGGAAAGGTTTGAAACATTTATTTAAGGATAAATGACTCACTGAAAAAGGGCAGTCTCATCAGGAAAGCAGCAGGGCCTAAAAGTCGATGTCTGTGGGAAGATTTGCCGTTACATTTTTCTAAGGATATTCATGCTCCCTAGAAAGGAGTAGTTAAACTGGTCCCTGGAAGTCTTTTACTTGTTGAATAATGTCCAAATTCTAGAAATGATTCAGAGTTAGCAAACACAAATGTACACTTTTACCTACATTTTAAGCTGATTTCCTTTTTTTTAAAAAATGTGTTTTGTAGTTTGCAGTCTTCCTTGTCCACGCGCCTCCTGTGCTCCCATGCCTGTTCCCTGGTCCTCATGTGTTCCTGATTTGTTCATCTCAGTTTCTGGTTTGTCCTTAGATTTTCATATGACTTTGGTATTTTCCTTTGCCTTCCTCTTTGTTGCCAGTTTTTTAGTTTCCTGCTCTTTTGTCACATTGATTAACTCACCTGATCATCGTACATTTCAATGTTTCCCTAAAATCACTGTCTCCTGATGATCAAAATGAGTATGTTAGTCGAAGTAACTTGAATGCATATATTAGGGCAAACATCTTTTTTCATAATTCACCCCTGAATACCATTTGTGGAGTCCTTGGCTAAGGACAATACTATTGGACCCTGCCATGCTTGTAATTGCAAAAGCAGAAGATTTGAGTCTGTTTAGAAACCACACAAGAAGTAGCTGAACCTCTGTCTTCTGGGGTCCTATGCTAGGAATCCATCCAAAGTGAGGCAATTTTGAGAAATCCAAAATATTAACACAAGATCAATTTTTACTGACGGAGAACACAGGACTATGATTTCCTATAGACACCTATAAGATAAAAAGAAAAAAAAACAAAAAACTGAATGAATCAAGTTGTGGTGTTATGCAGCAGTTTGTTTATAGACTTCCTGTCGTCTTTGCTAAATTGTCTGCGTGCCAACTTTATGACAAATGTAATAACAGTATTGTGCATATATTATACGTAATAGTCCAGCATATAACCCCATCAATCTAAAATGTCCTGTCATCCAGTTTATCATCTTAATGCTAAGCTAAGTTAACCAACAACTGGTTGTATAGTCTGAATTTTAGTTAATTTGTTTCCTGTTTTATTCTGAAGGTTCAATCCCCCGTGTGTCCTGCTGTGTTTTCTTTGTGTTTTTCACTCCTTACTGTTTGCCCTAATCTCTTTGTCCATTCATATGCATTCTTCACATCTGCTCCCAAGCCGTATCTTTGCTCCTTGTGTTTCACATTTGATTGCTGCTTGTGTTCCTCATGTCTTTGTAGTTTGTACTCAGTTAACTTGCATGCCCTTGGATTCTTGTTTTCAGCCAGCTGCCTTTTCATTCTCAGCTATTTGTGTTTTTTTTTGGAGGGGGGGATAGTAAAACTCATGCATTGGGGTCCATTTTTGCAAACCATCCCAGATATTTGATGTATATACATTGGAGTGATGTCTATCTCCTCATCTAGCTCTCAGCATGAAAGCAATGAAATGCCTTTCCCCAGGATAAGAACTATTCATTTAATGAAAAAAAAAACACAAGATAAAGTGAACAGAAGCACATTTGCTCCCGGCGCGAACTGAGACAAAGACGCGTCGGCTGAAAATGTTTAATCTGTAATGAGAAATGTGCACTGATACTGACACATTTAACGGTTGAAGCAACAGTTGGTAACATTTCCACAAGTTTTACATAACTAATCTATTTGGAAAGAAAACAAGGCAGTGAGTGTGAACAGTGAGAGCCAGCGTGACTGAACACATGAAGAAAGCGGTGCCACTTAAAGACAGGACTGGAGATGCGACCTCACTGTTAATGAGATCAGGAACACCAAATATTATTGATGTAATTCTTGGAAGTTTAACTATGAGGTGAGTGAAGTGCCGGAATTATGCCGAGCCAAGAACCTCAGTGATCTCTCAAAGTAAGGACGCACACAGCCGCCGTAAAATAAATGTAGGGGTTATCCCTGGGTTGAAGACGGGCCAATCTCACCAGCCAAGGCCAAAATCCTTTCCCCTCTCCCACTCCCCGGCTCTCTTTTCATCCATCCTCCTCTCCCTTTCCCTCTCCATCCCTCTATGTTCTTTCATTCTCAAATGTCTTTTGTTGTGGCGATACACAAAGGTGCTTACTAACAAACCAAAATATTCTTGCAGCGGCAAATAATCCAACACTTCCAGGCAATGCAGACATCAGTGGATTTAGCTAAAGCCCAAATAAAAAAAAAAAAAAAAAAAAAAAAAGATTCTTTCTCCCACTAAGACTTCCATGAATGCCTTCTTTTGATTCCACTCTCCCTCTCTCTGCTTTATCCCTCCCTCCCTCCCTCCCTTCCCACTTTCTGTCCACATCTCCTGCTCTTTCCCTGCCGCTCCCTCTCTTTAATGACAGTATTATCCTCACTTAGCCATCTGAGTCTCTCTGCCTAAGACCCCACTCCCTCAGAGCGGCATAAAGAAGAGAGAGGGGTTGAGAATAACACTGAAGAGAGGTCTGGGGCTGAGCTCTTTCGGGGCTACGGGCTCGACGGGAACACTGTAATTATTCAGTGCTCTCAGATTATTTCGATGCCTTTAATCATGAAGAACCTGAAACTGATCCTTCCACTGACACTGGAATTACTTCAAAGTCTGCAAGGCAGTAGAATAACCTGTTATGAGCATTAGCTGCCATTTCCTATACTGCCATCCATACATGCCATCCAGTAGAAATGACTTCTGGGACAATCTGTAACAATTCCATCGCCCTGTTTCATGCTATAATAGCGTTAGTTCTGTCATGACCATGCTAGAAATGAAATTGCTGGATGGTTGATTAAGAGGGCTGGATGAGGTCGTATGAGAGAGAGAGACACAGTTCACAGGTCGACAGAAGTCATCATGTAGTTAATAACCCTCGCGTGTGTCCAGGCTGCCATGATGGGACGATGACTCCGATGTTGCCCCCTGGCCGCTGGCCGCGAAGAGCTAATCTGCCAGTTTGGACTCGGATGTTATAGCCAGATGGGGATCAGTTTTTACATGTCATTTCATTCCAAAAATGAACGTTTTCACAGTACACAGAATTTTTTTTCCTAGAAATTTCTGTGGTGTGTTGGTCCGTCTCCCAGCTTAAGATTCCCACCATCTCTATTTTCAATGTTTGGCAACAGATATCACATCTCCATGCCATGGTAGTTAAAAGACAATTCAAACCAATGAAACAACATTCTCAGAAGAAAAAAAAAAAAAAAAACCTGGAGGGTCTATAAGATAGCATTGCCTCAACAGCATGCGCACAGCTTGTGATTGTTGGAAACAGTAAATGTGTAAGAAGACAGGTCAGACAGGACACATACAGGAGATCCAATCACTTACACCACTTTCAGAGCTGGTCTTGGTAATATAAATGACATGTTGTCTGTTTTAACCAACCATTAAATTACAGCCACAACATCCCTAGACTCCCTCACACATTGTGTGATTTTAAGAGTTGCAAGGAGAGCTTTGACAAACTTAGTCAAAAGGCTACTGCACATTCTAAATCCTTCAAACATTCTTGTAAATTCTGCATTAAATGCAACATATGAAGTTTCTTTTCTTAAAAAATGTGTCTTGGCACCACTGTACGAGCCGGTGTGTCTTACCGCCCAGCAGCTGTTTGAAAACATTATTCTATCAAATTATTATCATTTTCACTAAAGTTATGAGTGAAAACAACATTTTATTAATGCCAAAAATGTCAGAAATTGAGAAAGTCCCCACACTCCTCTACAAAGTTGCTCAATGTTGAGAGTTGTTGAATTCGGATAGGGTTTAAAAACTCTGTATCTGACAATGCTGTACTGTTTTCAGCTTCATTTTGCTATGTTATGTGTTTGTTTCAGTGATGTGAATGTTTATTTGCATATGAGGCCGGGAAGTGAGGTCCAATCATGAGACACATGTTCATGCCAGATCACTCAGGGTGGAAAAAGGAACTGTGAGTCATATTCAGGCTCAGAGGACAATTCTCAGTCTGCCTAGAGTCAGGCAAACCAATAGGTGGCCAATGGTCCAACCAGTGTTGTGTATATTACTCTGATACAAAACAAATGCCATCATTCCCTCGCTTGGCTTAGAAAAAAAAAAAAAAAAAAAAATCTCAACAAGGCTGAAATCACAGAAGAGAGCGAAGACCAAGGTGGGAGGAGGCAGAGACAGAGAGAGGCAGAAGAGACTGAATGGAAACTTAGAAAGCAAAAGAAAATCAGCGAGTCCTGCTGTTATACACATTTAAATAAGCTCCTTTAGAGCAAGACTCCTCCATGATGAGAGGAGAGTGGATGGAAAGAAAAACAGCAAATAAAAACAGTGAAAATGCTTCTGCTGGAGCTGAATTTAAATCAGCATGTCTACAGCAAAACCCACTCCACAACAGCAAGAGCGAGAAAAAATGTTTTTACCTAATGTCCTTCCTGCATTTAAACCAGAAACTTCCAAAACAAACTCGAAAGCTCAAGGGAAAGAGCATCAGACAGAAAATAGGAGTTGTAAAGAAGAGAACTGATTCTCTTTCGGTCGTATGGTAATTACCTTCTCATAAACACAGTTTCTGCAACTTTTACAACACAAGTAGAGCTGTTAGAAACATAAAACACATTCAGAATTCAGAAAGTACAAAGACACACAGAGAAGCTAAAAGAAGAAAAACTTATTAAAATGAATAAGTGTTTCATTACCCTAAGTCCACCTTGTGTCATAAAATGACAAAAATATAATCATGCACACAGAACACACATTACTTATTCCAGCGTTATTAAAGCACTAGGCAGTCGTCTTTATAATAATGTACTTCTAATTGTCCAAAATTACAAAAGGGAGATCTTCCCTCTGTCCCCAGTAATATTAATAATTACAATAATCAACAACGAAATTGGGCCGGGCCACATAAGGTCCCATATGTCATTAGGAGGAGCTGAGTTCAATTATGCATATATATTAAATATCAGATGTACTATCAAAGTATAGAAATACCACAATCTAAAAATACAGGTTATGTAGTGCTATATAAGTCATTACATGGATCTGTCAGGAATCCTCCTTAAAGGATAAGTTCACCCAAAACTGAAAATGACATCATTGTCTCACCCTGATGCTAATGGAAAGTCAGGTAAGGTAACATTTCTGGATCTTCAGAGCAACTCCATATTGCATTATCCTCCTAAACAACTGAAGGAGCTGGAGACTTGATTTAAAGTGTAAAACAAAACAAAAAAAATCAATCCAAAATCAAATCAACTTTATCTATATAGCACCTGAAGTGTTTCACATAGCAAGGCGAAAAGTCAAGACAAGAACAGACAGCAGTAAACAGAAACTTTCAAGTTTAAAGTAGAAATTACATAATGAAGCAATAAAGCAATAAAAACCAACACATGAGTAAAACAATAAACACGTTAGAGATTAGATTAGAGATCAGACACAAGCCATAAAAGAAATTAAACACAAGGGATGCAGATATTATGAAAAGGACTTAACAACTAAGGCAACGAATCATAAGGGACCTTGTCTAAAAGCCAGGCTGAAAAACCTTCTGAAGGTGCCTTTTAGAAAAGGTCCAGAGAGGTGGGGTCTCTGAGATCCTCAGGCACACTGGTCCACAGACTAGGGCCACAGAGCTAAAGACGGACTCCCCATGTGTTTTTGTTAGAATCCATGAGAAGACCAGCTGCAGAGGGGCCTGCCAGGTACGTATCTAAGATGTCTGAAAGACAGGCTGGAGCCAGGCCATTCATGGATTTAAAATCTAACAAAAACTGACAGACGAGTAGTAAGACTGTAAGGACTTATAGGTGTTACATGTGCTCTCTGTCTGGTCTTCCTAAGTGCTCGGGCTGCTGAGTTCTTGATAAGTTGTAGGCGGCCAACAGCTTTTTTTTTTTAGGTAGACAACACAAGAGAGCATTGCAACGGCCAAACCTAGAGGGTATAAACACATGAGTGCTTTTTGCTGGTTGTTTAGTACATTTTAAAGCAAGTCTCCATCTACGTCAGTTGCTCCGGGGAACGCTGCAACACTGTTCTGCTGTGAAGCGACAGGAGTGTTTCGTGGCCTCGAAAAGTTCACCCAACGTTCCATCTGCAGTAAGACAAGCAGATCACGACAGAAGTTTCATCTGAGGTGAACTTGTCCTTCAAGTGACGGATGCAGAGGTGTTATGTATTCAGGGCTTGCTCAGGTGAAAAGTGAGGGACCTGGCTGTTTTACCGTAAAACCAGACCATGTTTTCGGTGGAAAGTCTCAGACACACCTCCACATGAGGCAAAAGTCTGCTTCGTTAAACGTCTGCGATGCAAACTGAAGCACGCCTCTTTGTGTTCAGTCGTGACTTGAAATATCGCTGTTTAACTGAGCCTCACCGATGTCCCCTGGTCTTAAATTTGGTAAATGCCGCCTAGCCAACCAACAGCAGCGACCAAAAATGGTTGCGTCATGGAGCAGAAGTTCACCCTAATGAACTCTGTGTGTCTGTTTGTTGTGTCTGATTTGGTCTCCAGTTGCTGTTAAATGTTGCAGGAGCACCAGATGCAGTCAGTTAGGTTCGACTGCCTTGCAGCCTCACTGGCGGCAGAGAGGAGGACAAGGCGGCACACTGCTAATCAGCGCGGGCCAACGTGTGAAACTTGGAGGATTCTGCGGGCTGCGAGAGCCCAGGGTGTCATCTTTAAATTAAGAGTTTCTTGGTGTCCGTCTTTGGAAACAGTCACCTTCTTTCATCCCACTGCAGACCTTCATATGAATCGGGGAAAAAAAAAAGAGCACAATACATAACAGTGTACATATATCAAGAAAAGGAAAGGAGCTTTGTGTATTGACAAATATTAAATCTTCAAACCGCATGTAAATGTAAATATATTTTCCCGGTTGTTCGTGCCACGAACCGTTTAACTGATGAACTCCTCAAACAGCCTCTCCAGTTGTATCAAGCATTCCACTTCTTTATGTTGAATAATGAACGATGGTGAGAGCAGGAGGGAGGAGGCACCTGAATATTTACAGACTTCTCATGGTCAAATAAATTCCGGATGGTGTCTTTCATATTGTTACAGAGAGAGCAGATTCAAAACGATTTTCCAGCAACTCTACATCAAACGGCGACTGCAGACAACAGAGGAGACACAGAGAGGAGCTCGGATGTGCATAAACACATGCGATCAAGTCGGCGAGGGAATGAGCGAGCCTGCCTGCGTCCTCCAGTATATGTAACTTTCGGAGAAGCGCTGAAGACGATTGCACTCCACTCTGCATAATTCAACTGGCAGACGGCACCTGGGGGTTGCGTAAGACATGCCGCGGGAGACTTGATATGGCGCGCGAGTGTGTGTTTAACATGGTAAAAAGGTAAATTTTAACGAGGCTGATGTCACAGCGAGAGGCCCAGCGGGAAACCTGCGGAGCTTCGGAGGAACACTCTAATCTTTTCTCTACCTCTTCACCTGTCTCTTGTATCACTTGTCCTGTTATGTTTGGCTCTGCAATGCCTCTCTCCAACCGCGGCCGTCTCTTAGACACACTCAGACCTGGCAATTAAAGTCCAGTTCCACTGTCTGATCACATTCCCCGGGCATCGACGTGCACCCAAAACTGACACTACTGTAAAGAATCCCGGCTGGATCTCGTGTCCTTACTTGATATGGACATAAACATGCACATCCCTCCTAGTTTGAATGCAGCGGGCCGAACGTTTCTTTCACAGTCGGAGAACCATCCACAGCTACGCTACGTTAGATGAAGGTGATCTTCCTGCCTCGAAGGTTTTTGTTCAGCTCCAGTGGTATGAGCACAAAGCTGCCAGAAGCAGAGGTACAACAATATGCGTGAAGTGGTGCATGTCTCCACATGTCTTTATGTCAGAGTCACACAAAGGAAGGAGAGTTTTTTTTTCTCTGAGGTGAAAATGTGCCTCGATTCCATAAAGTTGGGGGAAGTCACAGGGAACAGGTTAAACAAGATCAAGAGTCGACAACACCATGTTACGATGTCAGGTTGGACGTATGCCACCAACATCTCTGATTAATGTGTGTGCTGATTTTGTTGACGATTTGTTTAAAAGATACTGCGTGATACAGGAGATTTCTGCATTAAAATGTTGTGTACCTGAATTATTCCAGATTTGTCCAACAATCTTCAACATGTCCAACAATCCACAACTTTCCACAACCTCCATGGATCACTGCTGCAGTCAGTTTGATAAACAGGAGTGAAGACGATTCACCTTTTTTCATCTGAAAAGTTCAAAAGTCGTCTTTTAGCTATTGGCTTAGAGCAGAGCAGAATCCGATGTGACTTGGGTGTTTATTTCTCCAGAAGTTCTGACTCTACACACGACTCTCTCCTCCAGAGTTGGCACTTCACAGCAGCTATACCCCCCGATTCTGTCTCTGAACATTTCAGTACTCTGGGCGTTTAGTGGTGCTCCTGAAGAGATTGATCCTTTCATTATGATATGTTATAACAGATATGCATTCTACTTCATTAAACCTTTGATCCGTGTCCTGTCAGGCTCATGATATAGACTGTCAATTAGTGATTATAAATGCTGTGACCTCTGTGGTTCTATTTATATTCAGGACTTGAGGTGAGAGGAACCTTGTTATATTCATGCATGTCTGGTTCCATCATTATCAGGTGTCTGCTGATCTGTGCAGTGGTTTGATGTCATTTCTGTACTCAGATGGAGAAATAATCACTTATAACTTTGCATCCTGACCACATATGATCGCATACTCATCATTTATTTCTACGTCAGACTTTTTCTGCCCTGTTTTAAACCCTATGCTGCGCAACTACTGTTTGCATTGAAATTAGTAAAGAGTTAAGATATGATTTACAGCTAAATGGCTCTGCAGTGGGAAAATGTAACTTGCTCTTTTCTTACGGTATTTTGCAAATAACCCTATATTCATTTCTATGTCTTTACAGCCATAGAGAGAGGACCAGTGTGAATCTGTTGCACACAAGTCTTGGCTGGCTTTCAACAGACACTTGTCAGCCTCTGCAGCAGCAAAATACTGCTTTCTAAAGGGCATCAACAGCACTTTACCTCCAAAATGTCTATAACGACACAGCTAGTGTTTTGCTCACATCGTTCACTGCTGCTAGCAGCTCAATGTAATCGAGTGCCACTTTTATTTATTTTGTAGCTTTGCGCAGGCTTGGCGCCAGGATTTACATTTTGGATGGCCCAGTGCAATTTTGGCTGGTCAGTGTACTTACAGAAGTTAATAACACATGTCTTTTTTCTGTCTTGCTAAAACAGAAATGACTTACATAGTTCTGTGGACTATGACACTTACCTAGAATCTTATTCTAAAACATTCTGAATGCCAAGATACGTAAGGCCTAGCATTTACAACCCTCAGTGTTCTTTACAGGCTGTGTTTCAAGTTCAAGTTCTGGCGGGGGTTCAGTCTGCTCATGACAGATTCAGACTGTCCCTTGTTCTGCTGTTACCTTTTAAAACGAACTATGACACTGCTCTATGTTACCGTTGTGAGTGATATGGATCCTGTGCTGTGTTTCACTATTGTCTTTTGTTTGACCACTGTCTCTAAAGCAAATTGCCACACAGGGACATTTAAGTTTAAACCTACTGTTGTATTTATTTATGATAAGTGGCACACGCTGGCATAATGGTTCATGGAAAATTAATGTATCATGTTTGCTGTAGATTATGTAGACACCCATTCATGCAGAACATTTGCAGTACAACCAGGCCTTATTTAAGGAAATCAGCTGTTAAGTGCACAGTGAACAATATAATGCAGGCCCCGGATGTCCATGATAGGATACCGCTCCCTCTGTATCCATTTGTCCAAGACCCTAACTGACATATCTGGGATCGTCTAATCTCCCCTGCTGTGGATTAAGGCTGCTGTATCTTTGACTTGAGACCTCTCAGGGAAATTATCAGTAGCTACAAGCACTTTCTCGTCTTGATAACCCGCCAGCTAAAGTATCTCTGTTTAATTGAGCTGGTCTGCTGTGTGCGAGGTCACGCTCACCATACTGAGACAAATGTAGAGCAGCTCAGCTGTCATTTTATAAGTCTTCTGAGGGGAGGTGTGGTCCCATTATGGTCTAAAAGAAGCCCATGGGACAACCCCAGTGGATGAAGTGGAGTCAAGTCATAAACCAGGCTGGTTGAAATTCTCAAAGCTGATACTTTGGGGATAAAAAAGCGGCTTCTCAACTCTTGAAACCAAAGTCATTAGATTCCCACATAAGCTTTTTTTTCTGCATCTTTTAAACACGTTTTTATGCAAATTGCACAGTAAAGAGTTGCATCTTGATGTATGTGACAGAGGGGAAAATGACAGAGAGAGAGGAGATGGAGGGAGATGTAGTTATGATTGGGATTGTGCTTCGCTCTTCCGTGTCTCCTCTGATAACGATCACTGCGGCTGCCTGTGTATCGGCTTTATCCCACCATCTGATGTGTCTGTAAAGTTTGTGTATATCCGTATATGTGTGTGTGCGTGGGTGGCCGACTCCCTGGAGGTAATGTGTTGTACAGTAATTTGATAGTGTGACACAGTTAGAATGAATTGGCTGCCACAGAATAGAGCAACACACATCACTGCTGCGGACAGATAATCTGGTTAGGCTGAGGACGCACTACAGCACCGAGCAGACTGAGCAGAGATTTAAGATTACACCCCAGATGACTGATATCAGCTCATTCTGTTCGCGTCGCTCTGTGGAGCACACGCGCTTGATTGTCAGCCTGATTTCGGAAACACACATCGGATTTAGAGGGGAAACTAAATCACGAGTTACAACACGCACTGGATTAAAAAAAGTTAGGTTATAGGGAACGCAGCATATACCTTTCAAGGTCATGCATACCTCCCTTCTGCTGTCGACACGTGTTAATGTATTTGTGTGTGTTGCCTGTCACACAGTGCATGCTGGGATAGGCTCCAGATGGATGTGTCAATACAGATTTCATGACATTTCATTTTTAAGGCTGGGAATAAAATGCCAATTCCGTGTGTGCACGAGTGATAAAGCACCAGAGGGCGTACGCAAGCACCTGCACGGAAATCAAACTATGAGATGACAATATTAGGATAAGCCCGTTTTCATTACAATTGTAAAGAGCAGTCCACCAATTTAACATCCCACTCCTGTGACACGGTCAGACTCAGAATGGGCAATCTCAGAGTATTTCCTCACATCATTCTTCCTTGTCAAAACCTTCCCTACGTTACCCAAAACGCAATGTAACCATCGCCAGTTAAGGTCTGGTAAACTCATTTATTTCAAATTACACACTACTAGACCAGTAGACTATATTATACAGTAAGTCCCCAGTCAGACAAGATCAGGTGTTGTGCATTATTTATTGTTGTGTCTGATTCACATGTCATAATGTGCAGGCGACCTGGGAAACTCAAAAAAAACATCTGCCTTTCTCCAGAGCCCCTCACCCCACCTTAAGCTACTATATCCTCTGATATCCTAAATATGCTTGGCCTTAAACACAAGGGAGAATTCCTCTCTTGCACCAAAAACACCCAGCATGGCTGCTGTATAACTTTTATCTAATCAGTTAATCACTTTGACTTGAGAGAGAAAACAACAACAGGTATTTTCTATCATTTTAAGATTTGTTTCTGTCACATTACAGCCTTCCTCTTACTGTCACCTGCAATACATTTTTTTTTTTTCATAGATGGTTTGCTATGATATTTTGCAGTGACCCATAGTGGTTTGTATTGATCGGTTGTGGCAGGAAGGGGTCGGACAGCCTCTCCAGCATGCTCTACCATGTCGGCACCCCTTGAAAAAAAAATCTGAGGAGCTGACTTTCTTTTATTCAAAAGATGAGATAGAACCTCGCCTGCATAACCTCACTTTGTTCAGTAAACGAAAAACTAATAGAGAGTTCAACCTTAACTCCATACCCAAATCCCTAAAGCTTAACTGACCCTGTGAGGAAATATAAATGTTTGGCATACAGGTACGCAGAGACATCCGTTGCCAGTGCGCACAGACACACATCCTCTCACACACACACACACACACACACACACACACACACACACACACACAGCGATCAAAGTAAACGGTGTGTGGATGCAGAATGGCTTTGTGGAGAGGCAGACCTGGTGTGATGGAACATCGGGAGGAGAGCAAGCAGGATGAAGCAAAAAAAAAGAGGAAGTAGCAGAGAGAGAATGAGAAAACAGAAGAGATAGCAAGTGAGAGCGGAAGAGAGTGTTGTTTATACAGCATATTAGATGTGCCTCTCCATGCTGGGTCGAACACAGTAACTGAGTAATACGCGCGCACACACACACACACACACACACACACACACACACTCTCCCTCTGAATAAAAACCAAATGGAGAGAGACAGAGTGAATTAAGGCCACGAGTTTGGAAAGAAGCTGTTTGTGTTTGTCTGCATGCACGGCTACAGAGATGGCATCTCTTTGCTGTACAAACAGTGGGCGAGGACTCAGTTTTGGCTCATACATTCGTTCAGCGCAGATGGGAGTAAGAACGTGTTTTATGAGACAGGAGTTAATAAAACATATCATCCCCTTAACGACTGATCTACCTGTGCGCCCTGTGAGTCATCCCCTTTATCACCAAAGGGTTGAGCACCACATATGTGAAAATGTGTGGATGATTTTTTTACTGGGACACTCCTTGTTGTGACCATGCCTGATGCTACAGTACACAGTGCAATGTTATTTTAGACCACAGTGAGCTTGACACATTGTGGCAAATGTTTGATGAAGTCCCTTAAGTGTGTCTATATGACAGTCCACTCATGCAAACTCCGGGCTGTGCAGCCCAACGTCAATGGTACAAAAGATAAAGACACATCATGGGAAGAGAGGTTTCACTGTAAGATGAGAGAGGAAACATAAGAGAGACATCAGGACACCAGGCAGAGTCAGAGAGAGGGTGTGACAGAGACAGAGAGGACGCCAGATATACTATTAAAAGTAATCTGTTGGCATGACCGTGTTTCAGCATGAAAGATGGATGGAATCCATTTCTCACCTGCCCAATGGAGAGGAACCCTTCGTTTAATATGACTTTAATATGACTATTTTTCAGTGAAATGGCCCTTTAATCTCAGAACAGGCTCTGTCCCTCTTGAATTAAAAAACCCTTTTTCTATAGAACAATCTATCTCTGTAGAAGATGGATTGGCTGATGGGTGTGTGTGAGTGTGTGTGTGTGTGTGTGTGTGGGCTGAGGGAGGGATTGAAAGTCCTACACAGGACAGCAGATGCAATTTATGGCCCAAAAATGTTGACATGTTTTGTTTTGATGCTTTTGGCAGTTTGTTTTTCAACTGCAATGGTCGTAAAGCAGATCCAATAGAATGAAATTGATGTGTTGACGACAGAGATTCAACAAGGGATTGGGAGGGGGGTTAGGAAACAAAGAGATTATCTAATCTTCACATCGTCTGAAGAATGGATGCCTTCATTGATGTTTTCATCTATACATACAAATTCATCATCCTCCTCTTCTGTCTGTGTGACCCCTCTATCCTCCTCCCTCCCCCTCCCCTTTGTTGTTTCTTTTTTAATCCTGAAATGAATTGCATTCCAAATGAATGTCAACAGATTAGCATTACTGTACAGGCGCAGTCACACAAAAAGCACAGGTACAAGGAAGTGATGAGGGATTGCAGAGCATCTGTGCATCCATTAGCTGTACTTGTTCACAAGTTCAACTCAACTGGTGATGGGTGATGGATTTATAAATAGATGATGACAGGGATGATGCAAAAAAGGTTTGTCATTGGTTTCTGGCTGGGTGGATGAATGGCTGGATGATCGATGTCCATGGATGGATGAGGGGTAATATATGGATAGATGGTTGGATGAATTCTTTATGGCTGGAATGGATGGAATTATGGATGGATGGAAGGATGGGTTATAGATGGATGGATGACTAAATGGTGACTATATGGCTTGATAGATGGATGATATGTATATGAATGGACTGATATGTGGTTAGATAGATTATGGGCTGGATGATTGAAGTTAGGCTTGTTGGTGATACATGGTTAGAAGACTGGACGGATGGCTGCAAAGATGTTGAATTGATAGATGATATATGGCTGGATAGATGGATGGATGGATGACTATGAATAGATGGATGACTAAACAGGTGATATATGTATGGATGATATATGTATGGATGAATGGCTGTGTAGATGGATGGCTGCATAGATTAATGAATAGATAGATAATGTATGTGTGGATGGATGGATGGATGGATGGATGGGTGGATGAATGCCCAGTTATATGATAGAGAGGTTGGCTGGATGATATAACATGACTAAAATAGACAGCTAGAGGCTTGGACTTAAAATAAAGGGACAGTTGGGTGTATTATTGAATGGATAAACACATGGAAGAACACAATCAAAAGTAATAGAGCATACTGTATGAAGGTCAGATGGATGTGAAACTCGTCCTACTGTTCTGTTATGGTAAGTATACTGGATACTGTAGCAGTAAGCTTTAGCTCACAGAGCAGCTCAGCAGTTCCTGTACTGTGACATCTCCTTATCAATATATTCCAGTTCTCTGTTTGAGGGTAATTGGCCAAATGAATACAATTCATTGTAAAACTGTAATGGTATTCTTACATAGGCACTGCTCTTTCTTGATATGAAATAGCACCCAGTAATACCCCATTTAATTGGATGGGCATTGGAGCCCATCCAGCCAAGACTAAGATACATGCAATTGAATCTGACTGGTGACAAGCCTAAGGCAGGAGCCAACGGACACCCATAGCCATTTTTACACTGTACTCGACCACTGTAAATGTTAGTGAATGGCGGTGAGTGTAAGCAAGCAGCGTGGTGAGATGCACAGATTTCTAGGCATCCTGGAAGATTGACCCTGTGAACCTGCATCTCGCAGCGCATTCATGGAGCATTAACAGTTACAATTTAGGAGTTCTGGCATTAGCGGTCCGTTTATGTCCAGACAATTCCCTGCAGCAGTTTCACACCATGGTGTTGACACCATGCGCCAAATGTATGAGAAAGGCCAGGCCACTGAATAAAGTGGACCTCAAGAACCATCAAAATAAAACATTTTAAATGTAACTTTTTCATTGAATTTGGGTGACAGTGCTGGAATTATAGAATTTGTGCATTTATACTTTAGCACTGATGGCAATATAAGTGACAGGGTTGTTTACCCATGTTACAGCCACAGTGCTGTGGGCGTGTTTGTGTTGTGTTTTTGTGTTTCCACTCAGGTGTCACCGTCGTTCTCCCCCTCCTCCTTGCCCATGTGTGGTGCTCCACAGCTGATCCTAATTACAAAGTGCTGCTGGTGCCAGTGGGCTGGGCAGCCGTGATGTGCAGGAGCCAGAGAGACTGAGCTGCTGCCTGCACGGTTTCCCTTTGACAAGAGCATTCTTTGTTGAGTTAGTATTAGTATTAGTATTTTTCATTTGTGTAAATAAATTAGATTTTGATTTATTGTTACCTGCTGTTTCTATTCCCTCTTTTCCCTCCTACACCTGGTTTTCATCCCCTGGCCTTATGGGGATATAACAGCTCTCATAGAGTTCAGTGCTGTACTTTGAACTCTATACTTCTACAGAGAAGGGTGTCTGGTCATTTGTCATTATGTGGACAAAGAAGACGTTGTTGTGAGAACACTTGGAAGAAAGAGCCTAAGACTTGTGTGTCTGTCCAACAAGGGGTAAGAAGTTGAAATTAGCCAAGGGCAGACATAACTCAAGAGCCAATCCCAGCTGACACTGGGCATGTGATGGAGTACATTTTGGACATGTTGCCAGTTCATCACAGGGCTGACATATAGAGACAGTAAAACACCTGTTCTACACAGGTGTTCTCCAGTTTGCTGATGGTTGTGGCCAAATCCATTTCGCAGCAGAATTTACATGCAACAAGTTGGAATTCCACACAAATTAATAATAGCTCTATTAGAATACATACAACATAATGGCCTTTTTTAATAATGCCTTTTCAATGTGTATACATCTAATCATTTAAAATGCATTTTCAATGCTGTCATGTTGTCTTATTAATAACAAAACTAGCATCTAATATCTGACCAACTCACTAGTATTAGATGGAGGATCTATTGTGTCTGCTGGGCCACAGAATACAGACAATGACACTTTGACTTTACCAACAAATAGCAGTTACACTGAGATGTGCTGTTGTATAGATATCAAACATCACTGTAAATAAACTAAGCACAGTAGAAACGACAGATAGGTTGTACCACTTTGTTTTATACACAAATAAATCTGTATTTGTACAGGCAATTCACAACAGACACTTTCCAAATTGAGCGAGTCTAAACCATACCATCCTTGATTAATTTGCGCTTGGCGACAGTGGCGAGAGAAAAACGGCCTTTTAACAGCAGAACGAGACTCAATGGTGGGCGGCCATCTGCCTCAACCAGGTGGGTTGAGAGAGAGAGATTACCACATATATTTAAATGTTACAGTTGAGGCTGCAGATGACAAAAGAAATAAACATGTTGTCAGTGCGACGTCACAGTCTGTAAAGATATATCCAGAACAAAAGTAGCAAACAGGAGAAAGAAAAGAAAAAAAAAAAAAAAAAAAAAAAAAAGCAACAACTCAAGTAACAAGTAACTGCAAAAATAAAATAATTAAAGAGGATAACAGGCCAGAGCTTCACATTTCTGCACTATGGAACTGTTAGCAGCAATTACAGCCCTGGTGAGAATAGAAAGGAACAAGACAAATCATTTGTTAATTTGTTGTGACTGCTCCTCAGCACTGACTAGTATTTAGTGTGGCACATCTTTATGAAGGAAGACTATTCTGCTTGGGTATTTCTTAACCCTGCAGCAGTTAAACCCCTGGGAGATGCATTTGTTTCCTTTGCATATCTGTCCTGTTGGAAATAAAAAAAAATATGGGTATTTTGGCTAAATGGACAGAGGGTATAGAAGGTATACTGACATGTTAGCCTGAACCAAACTAAAGCCAAGGTCAATGGTATATAATATACTGTAGAAAATAAATCTGACAAGGACAGTAATGTGATTCTATGAAAACTGACAGTAAATAATCAAATGGGAGAAAATGTCTGAACTATGCATTACAGTCACAGATAATCACTGTAAGCTGACATTACAGAGCCAGATTTCATAAACTGTGTCATTTAGCAAAAATTAAACTGCTGGCTATTACTGGGAAATGTGCCTTATAAGCTGATATCTGCACACTCAGCCAAGTTGCTTTGTAAAAGGAATGCATTCTGGACATTTTGATATTTTAACAAGAACTGTGTCTTTTTGCTCTTCAAAAAAGACAATGTGATGAGTATGCTGAAAATCGGTAAATCAAAGTTACTTGTACATCTGAGCACATTACATTGATACCCTTATAATTTCCATGTGGATTTCCAGACATACAGAGGTGAGCAGCTTGTCCTTTAGCTTGCGTGAGCTCAGCTGGCGGAAAGCTACTTAATACACATGATATCTGACATCTTTATCAATCTTTTTCATTATTACCATACAAAGAAAACATCATGGTGATATTTATTTCTAACTCTTCTGTGATGTTAACCTTAATGATAGAGGTGGATTTTCTAGGTAGATCTTGACAAATATGGATTATAATAACTGTATTTATAAAGCCCCGTTCTAAAGACAAGGTCACAAGTGCTTTTCGATCAATACACAGTAAAGCGAATCAGACCACACACTTAGAAACATGGATAGAAAATGTAAGAGTATACACACTCAGTTAAGAAAAACCCATATGATAAAAATGAGTCTTAAGAGGAGATTTGCAGAATGGAACAAGCAGAAAGTTCCACAGCTGGGAGCCTTGTGGCTCTTTGTTCTGATGTATTCTTAACAAACAAATACTGCAGCTACAAGGCTAGGTTACCATTACCAAGCTTTATGGCAGAAAGCTAACTTCTCCTGAGTGTGCAGCAATTAGTGTCATATTCTCTGCCAGTGAGTCTACATTTTGGTGTATCACGAAACTTAAATACTTTATAGTTCCAGGCTACCTGTTGCTCTGGCAAACTTGAGTATTTCTAGTGGTTTTGGTCAGCAAAATCTGCTTCTGCTTTTGTTAAAGTACCAAGATACTGCAGTCTTTCCTGCACAGCCTATTTATGTGTTGATTTCCTCACTGTCACTTTTAAACAGTGAAATACAGACAACTCAACTAACGATACAACACATCAGAGTCATGTGTCACGTCTCAAGTTAAGTCAAGTGATGAGGCTTAACTTAACTTTAACTTCCGTGTCGAGGCCCAAGGCTTTTATTGTCTGCCTCGTGACAGTGACTCAGGTGGATTCAAGTCCACAGCTCTGATTATGGGAGACACTCTAAAACTGGGACACAGTATTATGAATGTTTGTACCTCAGTGACACGTTATTCTCACGTAATGTGCACGTTTCTGAGATTCATTCAATCTGAAATGAGGTGCTCATTATTCATGAAGGAGCATAAGTCACATGAAACTTTAGACCTTTGATTTTAGTTTCGTAGAGGGAGTAAGCTTTCAGAATATGCACATGGAGCTCATTACGTCACAAGGTCACTTTGCTTCACCTCCATCAATAAAGAAGATAAATGGGACTTCACACTGGTTTGTGAAAGGGCTCACATTTGAGATATTTAACAGTTATATCAGACCATGAAAGACGTGACTCTTACAGCAGTAAATAAGACTTGAGAAGAAGAAAAACGTGGCAAATCTTCCTGACTGTAGCTTTCTATCAGTATTTTTTGCCTTGCCTTGCTTTTTCTGCCTTTCTCTCCTCTCTACAGTCTTTTGTCCCCCTCCATCTCCTTATCGCTTCCCTCGGCAGCCCAGATACCTGTTAAACACGCACACAGAGTAAGACATCAGCAATGGTGATTGAAGCCCACATAGTGGCCGTCTCGCTGCCTGTTCGCATTTGTTTGAGACCGCTGCTTATTAGTGCTTCAGGGGTTCTGATGTCAGCACAGATTCAGATGATTTATCTCAGCTCTCCTGAAAATATGCTCCAAACACACCTGAGGTTATGTAAGATATTTCCACACACAGGCGTGTTCCCCCACGTGCACAGGAACACATGCACAAACCAAAGATGAACGCATTTACAACCCACACAAGGCAAGACAATCATTGTGTTATCCCACATTTAGGAAAAAAACGGCTGAACTCTGCAGCGCACAACTGCACTTCCAGCTACCGAAGATTAATCCACATGTTGTATCCATACTTTGCTTTCAGTTGAAAGTGGGTAATTGATACAAAAAGGAATGATGAGCTAGAAATAAGTACACACCTGGCCAAATGAATATTGCAAAAAAGTCATGACATCTACGTTTTTCTAAGCCGGGAGATAAACACTTTAAGTGCCATTCAACCATTCAACCATTCCACAGTAGCTCTCGAAAGAGACCACCTAGATCTCAATGCCATGATGTGTGCCGTCACACCTCTTTTGGATCCACAGCACCGGAGTGCCATCTGAATTGGCATACTGGTGCAGCTTGACACACAAGCTACTTGGTTCAGTGTGAACAAACACAGGTGGAGAAATGGCGAGCCTTCACTTCACCGATAATGCAGAGTCTCTGTGTGAAAAGGAGTAGTGTCAGTCGCCTCCATACTGTATCCCCCTGTCTTCAAACTTGGAGGATGTGTTCAGCTCCAGTTTGGTGTCCCTCTGCAAAATCAGGTTGAACTGTAAACCGTTGCCCATGCTGACTTTCCCCTATGACTGGAGGTGCAGACAAACTCCATGAGCTAACTAGCTAAAGGTAGCTATGTACAGCAAAGGACAGCTAGCAGCATTTGGAGCTACCTTTGAATTCTGGTAATATTTTACAAAAATACGTATTAAAACATCGATTGACGTAAAAAAAACAAAACAAAACAAACAAACAAAAAAAAAAACAGACCAAAATATCAGCTCTTTATGGTGCAATGAGGGGATTGTAACTCAGTTTAATTCATGAAGCCTCTTTTTTCACATTGTTTTTGTTCATTTTAGATTTTCTTTTCTTTTCTTTGATGGCTTGATAGCATCCAACTTGAGACTTAGTCCTAACGGTTTATCTTGATGCATCTAACTCCTTTTATTTATAGTACAACACAGCACGTTCATTCATGTCTTCAGTCAGTGTCACCAGTGGTTTAAGTCCTTTCTCCTCCCAAAAATCAACCATGAAGACAATCTTTCTTCAGCCATACATTATTAAATATAGCCGTGTAAAATTCACACTACTTCAGCTGCAGACCACCGAATGCTCACAAGTGAAATGGGCAGTTCCTCTACACGACAGAACAGTTTTTAAGTGCCTCCCAAACTGGTAAAAACAGATCCTTAACTTTTGGCAGCCACTGACAAACAATTGAGTCCCCTAGATATAACAAGTCCATTACACACACGTCAATGCTCTATCCCAGTTTCTATGAAGAAAACTGTCTAAAATGCAGGACGGTGAGTAGAAGAACAGCAGTCAGTAGCACTCAGGGGGTATAGTCACCACTCCACCACACCCATTAAGTATTTTTGTAGCATTTTCACACTTTGGTCTTTGTGAGGTAGAAAAACACAAATTGCTTACTTTATACCAAATATGAAAGAAGAACAGCGAAGACACAAAAGAAAGGAGCTGGAAATGAGATGAAAGGACTATAATCGATGCACACTAAGAGACTTTCACTTTGATACACATCTGTTTTTGTACTTCAAAAACAAAGGGAACTGTGGAAATTAAGCTGGAAATTACAACAATGAGTCGGAGGTTGAAACGGCAGTTTTTCTGCCTTGCACTGTGTAAGCCACCCGATGTTTCATCCATAAAGATTTGGTAGATGGCAGCTGAGATTTTCACTTCATATCCTATTGCGGAGCCCAAGATTTTGAGCCCAATCTTCAGACTGCCGTTCTGTTTCATGTTGCTCGTTCAATGATGTTTCCCTGGTTTTGGTCTGCCATGTATTAATGAATATAAAAGAAAACACTGTTTAGCTGACAACTGAAATAAATGACTTCCTTTGTGGACCTTATGTGGAAGCAACCCAGACACAGAGGCACATCAATATGTAATTAGTCGCCCGACAGTTGGATTCGATTTAATGCGGAAGGTGCTACTAAGTGCCAAGGCCAACTGAGACTTTCTGTATGGAAAATCATTTACTGCAAAACAATATTTGCCTCTGATACTTAGCCTGAGCTTACCATGTTCTCCGCTAGGCGTCCCTCAGCGGACTCAGATTGCTTAATGGCAAAAGTATGTAGCAGAGTGTCGAGTCCTTCAGTCCCCATATATATGTCAAATTCCACAGACATTCAGTTAAAGCAGAGACAGGTCCTTCAAAATCTGGTCGCACAGATTGGAAATCAATTTGACTTGACTTCAGTACAACACTTGAACAAGAAAACAGATCAATCGATAGATCAATAGATTTTTAATTTAATAATGTTTTAAATGCATTTTTAAGTATAATTCATATTTGTTTTATTCTATTTCATTTTTAGAATGTACAAACAAAACAGGAATACTGTAAAAAAAAGATATTCATGCTTCCCTCAGCTGCTTCTTTTATGTCATGAGTGTTGCCAAAAGTATCAAAATATGGATACATATCAATACTGAATTTCAAGTGTTTTAAATACTCATTATTCGCAGTAACAAAACTTATTGTGTTATTTTGCTCTGATCTTTGAAAGTGAATTGATGCATGCACTGCTGTAACTCCTACATAACCCCACTCCCTCCAGAATTAAATAAACTTACACAGGATTTGTCATATTTATCTTTTAATAACATTTTTTAATAATTTGAATCCTCTTAATGTTATGACAGTGTTTCCCATTGGTACTGAATATAGTATTAAACATCAGTATTTTTCAAGGTATTGTACTGAAGTTAGAAATCCCAATGTCATGACAACACTGCCATGCATACTCTATTCTCCTACTGAAGGGGAACAAAGTATTCCTGAGGCATCTGCCTTTAAATCATGTTCTTATGTCTTGACTTTTTTGATGGAACCCAAAGTGAGAGAGCCGCCCATCCATCTTACTGTGAAAGAATAAAACTCCTCAGCAAAAGAAAGAACCAGAGGTAACAATACACCCGGTGGGTCTCAGCCACTGTGGTGGTTTCACGTAGATTGTCGAGTAAGTCCGACATCATCCATGTTGACTGTTTGGAGAAAAGATTTGTTGTTGACTCTGAATACAAATGAAGGATATGAGTCAAACTAAGGAATGGTAAACTCCCAAGAGAGACTGCGTAGACCACAATATGGGAAAAAAATATAGAAAATCACAAGTGCAGATGTTTTTTTTCATTTGCATTTACTCCTGGGAGATAAATGACAGCTATCACTGTCAGCCCAATGTCTGCCTTAACACCTGACAATCAAAATATCATACATATGCAGGAAAAAAAAAAAAAAAAAAAAAAGATGATGAGGCTTATGGTAATGACTTTATCAAGTGTTCCCACCTGAGTGACTGACGGAAAGGCAGAGGCAGAAATGCACAGTCGCTGGTGCACAGGGAGAAACCTAGACGTCTTGATAATCTGTAACCTGAGGGCATGGAGGTGTGTGCGAGGAGGCTCTCACAGGAGGGAGAACAGACAGATAAAAACCCGCAAAAGTCAAGACC
This sequence comes from Acanthopagrus latus, assembly GCF_904848185.1. Taxonomy (NCBI): domain Eukaryota; kingdom Metazoa; phylum Chordata; class Actinopteri; order Spariformes; family Sparidae; genus Acanthopagrus; species Acanthopagrus latus. The sequence goes on along the minus strand of NC_051054.1, from coordinate 21,360,738 downwards.
CGATTTATGCTAATGTGTGTCCCACTTTTCAGTGGAGTCAAGTGCTCTCGTGCTACAAACGGTTCAAATTATTATGGGCATGGCAACTGGGGAAGAGGCATGCAAGGAAAGTGAGGAATGCTGAAGTGAAGCGCTGTCAGAAATCTAGCATTGCTAACAGTCAGTTAGCAGCAGCCAGGTTAAGGTAGCCAGTCAGCCATCTGCCAAGTTTTTTAAGCAGCAATTAAGAATCAGCATGCAGGAAGGTACATGTGGCCAATCCAGGCCAGCACACACACATTGAGCCCGCTTGATAAGTGTGCGCATGTGAGTGTCACAGCTTCAAAACAAACAATCAGAAGAGTTTAATGTTGAGTCATGTGGCTCTAGCCAGCTAACATGACTCATTGAATTCCAGTGAGAAATGGCAGCAGCTGGAGGTAAGAGTGCTTCTTGGCACAGTGAGCTGTGGTCGCTATGAGAAATTAACTGACTGGGTTGTGGGCAGCAGTGCAAGTTAAGAGCAAACAAGCCCCCCCCCCCACATTTGCCTGTAGGAAATCCTTGCTGAGGACCTCAAGAGCACAGAAGCCTGTCAATCTGGAGTATTATAAAAAAAATCATGTTAGCTTCATAAACCTCCTGCTGTTTACCATCAGAACAGACTCCTATCTTTCTCTCTCTATGTAAACACACCTAAGCAACAGAGACATTTTGCTCGACTTTTTCATGGTAGCAAGCGGGGAGGCAATACCAAGTAGTTGGTTTCTTAAAGAGTCTCCCAACCTGAAAAAATGGATAAATATTGTGAACAACATACACAGCGTGGAAAAACTATGACATGCAATATGATTACAGAGAGAAATGGGAGAAGCGTATTGGATTAAATGGGTAACAACCTCGCTAATTGAAGAGTTTGACTACTACTATGGTAAATGTATTTGTAAACAGGAATGCATGTGAACGAAAGTGTATATGTTCCATTATAATTATGCAATGTCATGTTCACTGCAACACACTCTCACTGCCAACTCATCACATATGGCCGCTTGGTCTGTGGTCGTGAGCTTTAAAGTGTGACACTCTGCTTACTCCTCCAGTATCAGTTTTAAATCGGGTTACCTGACACAGAATGTAATGTCTGGTTGGTCTTTCAAAATAAAGCTGACTAACAAACAGTTAATGGGTTTCTGACATTATAAATGTTGTAAAACGGTCACGTTTGATCAGGCTGGGTTTACTTGGTTGGGTTTTGGCACCAATATTACTTGGTTTAGTTTGGGCTCAAAAACTGCTTTTGGAAGGTAAAGATAATCCCCTTGGTTACGATAACAACAATCAACCAGCAACTCATGTAAGGTAACGTAAGTTACTTAAGTGGTGTGACTCAGCTCACATAACATATCTGATGTAACTCCATCACTCCCATAATGTTAGTTATGTAATTTACTTTAACCCTCTACATAACTTATAAATAAATCACTCACCACATTCTGCAAGCTTTTTCTATTCAAAGACACAGTTTGAACCTCTGTCAACCCTCACCACGTCACACACTGAAACTCTGTCAAGCGCATCACCTCGGCATGGTCCCTGCTATATCTTTGCAGCATTATCAAACAGCCATAAACAGCCAACATTCATTTTACCTTGTAACAGTTTTCCTCCAAACCAGTTTCTGTGTAATACTATCCACCACCTTATTAAAATCTAGGGCTCTCTCTAGATCACCAGATGCTCAATTACACAGTGAGCTAAACATAGGTTTCCACTGAGGGACACTGAACATTTTCCAACCATTACTTTTGCGATTTGTGCAGTTTAACACAGAAAACACATCGTTTTTTTCTGATTTGTTTCCTGCTCACTGTGGTTGTGTGCAACCACATCATAATTGTATCACTCTGCAGCAGGCCTGTTTAGAGTAGAATTTTTGAGAAAGCCTCTATCAGTGCCGTGTTGAGGTCTGTTACATTGACTTTTGTGTTTCATGAACCTGCACGTGGACACAGTTCTACACAATCCGATGACAATTCCAGACCAAATGTAAAAGATTTAAATCAATTGTGTTCCTGTTCCTGCTGCAGAGGTTGTGAGTGCAAGAAAGCCCTGCAGTGACAGAGCACTCTTATCCTTCCTGAGTCATAATATTGTCTAATTTTTTTTTTTCTCTTTGTATTTGGACTCAATCTTCAGATTTTAATCTCGAAACTGATTTGAATGTCACCTCCAGTGTGTTTGTAGTAATGAATGTGTCACGTCTTGCATTGTGGGGAGAGATGGCTGCAGGAGCGTGGTGACATTTAGGAATCACATCACACAGGTTGGAAGGCTATTAACGGGGCTATATAATGTACTTGACACAGTCTGCATGAACTAAAAGAACATGGTCATGTCACAAAGGATCGCAACAGTAACACTGCCTATAATAAACTGACCAAGTGAATTAGTAATTGTAATTCATTGATTTCTCTGGCCCTGCTCTGTTTAGATGTGAGGAGAGGGCCAAAGGTTGGTCATTTGAGGGTTTGAGTTAACACATCTCAGATGTGGGCTTTGTAAAATGACAAAACATTAAGTGAACATCATATTTTTTTTTTACTTATTCTGAATATGTAGTCCCTTCTGGCATCACCTGTTATTGCTGATATTGGTTTGGACTCTCCTTATGATACACAAAAGTGCTTTTCTGTGTATGGGTGGAAGACATCACTGAAGATGTTATTTGAATGCTCTGTGATCCTGAAGTGTTGAGGGAGCTCGGCAGAAAAAAATAACAAAAAAAAGCATTTTTATAAAATGGAGAGTAGGAACTGGATAGAAGGAGTTGTCTTATTTCTGCTAAACCCACATGTAATAACTAAACCAAAATTGGAAAACATAAAAGGAAATGAATAGAAATTCATGGCTGTCCATACATTTTATGCAAATGCATTTACATGTACTTGCAACTTGGTTGACATAAATTTAAAAGAGCTCGCTACCTTTTGAAAACCAAGCGTGTCACTTAAGCCTATTTTTCGGAGATACTGTGCAATGCTGCTGCAAAAAAGACCCTTCAGTGTTGTGCTGCCACAGTTTGTGATTTTGGATTGCATGCCATTGGCACAAGCAAAAGTTTTGTGACGTTTAATAGACACATCCACGTCTAATGGGACATTTCACATACCAGCCATGCAGTGCTTTCTAAACAGTAACGATGGCGTGACATGGCAATAACAATCGTTTACCGTCCCTGTTGTATGGTGGTTGAACTCATCCTCTTCTCAGGGGCTGATGTGCTCCTGCCCTTGTTGTCTCCTCAGTTTGTTGACATGACATTTTTGGTTTCTGTTCTTCCTCTATGAGTTAGCCGCTAACTGCTGCTTTAATACTAAACTAACATATGCAGGGATCTCAAAAAAATACTTCTACTTATCACATTCAAACATGGAACACAGCCTTTTATTGTATACAGACAAATGCGATCAAGCCTCCAGCAACAGTGAACACATGCCAAAACTTAAGAGATTGCCATGAGTGTGTTTTTGCCATATGGTTTATTTGCATTTCAATGTATCAGGTTTTGTTATTTGCACATATTTGTTTAAATAATCTTCTCAGTTTGCCTCTGAAGACACATTTTCGAGGTACATAAATACAGACAGGCCGTAACAATTTTTATTTTCTGTAGCAATCACAGACCACGTCTAGACGACAATTTACTCAATTTGATTTCGGATTTCATTTGCAGAGACGTAAGTAGCATTTGTCTGAGAAACTGTCGATCAGAAGCAAACTTCTAACCACTGCCCCGGCATACATGTTTGCGTTTGGTCAGTGGAAACCTGGCCAGGGACACAGGCAGAAGTGAGCAGGAGGGAGCGAATTATAGAGAAACCATGTTACCATAGCAACTGAATGAGAGAGAAGGTATGCTAGACAGGGCTGCACGAGCTGTGGTGTTCAGTAGCGGTGCAGCACGAGCAGAGTTTAACAATCACCACACGATAATGCCACACATCTCATGGTTGTGTTTGTGTCACCACACCTTGATGAGTGCTCATCTTAAAGTTTAACACCAGAGTTAACTGTAGCAGTTAATTTGACTTTGACTTAAATCTGATGCAAATATGGAACATGGAACATAAATATAGAAAAGAACCTATCTCTCAGTGTTGGATTGATTTCACAGGTGTAGATGATAAAGATGCATATCATGGCAGCAAACAGGCTCTGATGCCTTGAAGGAAAAACGCCCTGGGTTCTTCAATTTTCTCCATGTGCTGTCTGCACGATGACAGGGACAGTGAATGTCTATACAGTATATGTCATCCCTCTGACTGGCTGCCTGCTAAAGGTCTGCTCTGCCTAGAATATGCCTCACCCCACTGAACAGTATAAGAACTCTGAAGGAAAGAAGAATGGATAGAGGATTTACATCCTGCAACCTATAAAAGTCACTTCAGTTGGGTTTCAGCCAGCCCTTCTAAGTATGATTTTCCTTTAACACTAAAGGCTGAGGTATGTCCTGACTGGTGCAAGCAGGGTAACAGGTATACAGGGGATAAGACAGCTGCAGACAACTGAGGCAGAGCAAGTTGCATAGCTGTAACGTTGATAACAAAACAATGTACAAGTGCATATAGGAAGGTGAGGAGGGCAAGGGTCAAAACCAGCGTGTGGTCCAACAAAAGCAACCAAATCCAGTCAGGAGCAGGCAGGGATCCAAAAATCCAATAAACAAGCAAGGTCAAACAAGCAGTTCAGGCAGGCAGGACCAGGGAACCAAGCACATAGATATGACACACACAGAAACACAACATTCTGCCAAGGATCGAAGGAAGTTGGGTCATTATCAGGCTTCAGCAGAGAGTAATGTCTAGCTGATCATTTGAATCAGGTGTTTTCAGGGCAGGGCGACATCTAGAACATGCAGGACAGGGCAGGACTGAGAAACACTACTTTAAGTTAAGGAAATATGACAAATTATCATCCCTCCACCTGTAGAGGGAGCGAAAATCCCAAGGAACATGGCGCCGTATTTCAAGGTTTGATAACCTGTTAGCTTCCATTTCAACAGCTAAGGTTAGCATCCAACATTTCCCAGTCATCACGACTGCTTGATAATGATAAATCAGTACCTAATGAATTAATTCTGTTGTTAAAACATCACTGAAGATGTTATTTGAATGCTCTGTGATCCTGAAGTGTTGAGGGAGCTCGGCAGAAAAAACTAACAACAAAAAAAAAACATTTTTTATAAAATGGAGAGTAGGAACTGGATAGAAGGAGTTGTCTTATTTCTACTAAACCCAAATGTAATAACTAAACCAAAATTGGAAAACACAAAAGGAATTGAATAGAAATTCATGGCTGTCCATACATTCTATGCAAATGCATAAACATACATTTAAATTGAATTAAATTTGTTCTAAATGTCAACACACATCTTGGACACATTTATCTAAGCATGGAAGCGAAGCACATGGAAGCACATAGGATGTAATTCAACAGTAGTGTTAGCTAAGAAGTAGCTGAATGTGAATGTTCGCTGATTGTCAAATGTGTTGAGCCAGACCGCCGAAAGATTTTGTGTCTTTTGTGAATGGCTTGATGTTAGCAGAAAAATATTGCTGTTTTACAAGTCTACAGCTTACTGCTTAAAAGTTAATGATTGCAAAAGTGATTCATGTGGAAGGATCCAGAGAGGTCATGTATCATCTATCTATCTATCCCATGTGAATTTCAGATAGTAAGAGGCTTACTCCAAACAGAAATATTTGTTTGGTGTTGTACCAGGATTGTAAAATGTATCCACTGAAAAGCGGGAAGGAGGGTGTCAGTTTTATTTAATCGATTGAAAATGGCTTCAAATTTGCCGAAACAAAGTGGCAAGAGAAAAGAGCACTATTGGTTTTGAGCATTTTAATAACATGTAGTTTAAAGCCTTTATTTTACAACGTAATGTCAGCATTAGAGGAGAGCAGCAATGTTTATGTGCGGGGTGGTGCTGAAATCTCATTTTGAATATTGTGCTATTTGTTTACGAGCTGCCTCGGGCTAATGCGGGGTCCTTCTCTGTAACTGGTTTTACACATTGTAGATGTGGAATATAAGATGGCCTGACAAAACAATTCAATCGGAAGTCGTCTTTTTTTTTTTTTTTGTTTGCTTTAATGCCTGCATGAACAGAACACAGGTCGTTGTTGCTGTTAAACAGGTCAGTCGTCCTGGTTGGGAGTGACAGCTCAGTTAGGTATGTCATAAACATACTTGCATACTGTCAATGTCTTGAAAATTAGACTTTGCCTCCATTCCTCTGGATTAACACATGGTCATACAACATGCAGCTTTTCGCCTTAAGTCGCTCTCCCAAACACACACACATCCGCCGACACACACCAGATTGATGCGATAAACAGCTAAGAGCTGCAGCAGCAGCAGCTGGTGTGGGTTTGGTTCGAGCTGTGGGACATCCCTCCAGGCACCTGACAGTCACTAATGCTGAACAAGCAGGGAGCGAGATGAAGGTGCGGTCATGCAGACACAAATACACATATAAGAAAATGCACACACACACACACACAATTTGCCTTACACCAATGCACACATGGGCTGTTCCTTACTCTCCATCTTACACACACACACACTGAAGTGCATCTATAGCCAGTTTTAAGCTTGATGAGAGTCAACGCTTGCGAGATGGAGAGAGGTTTTGCTTGGCTGACGAGGTGGGCTTGGTGTGTGTGTGTGTGTGTGTGTGTGCGCGCTGTGTGTGTGTGTGTGTGTGTGTGAGAACGTGTGTGTGCATCCCTGTGTGTGTGCGGGCCTATTCTCACAAGGAAGAAAACCAGTTTCTTTGTTGTCACTTGCATTTAGCGCAACCAGCGGTGATCTCGTTAGCCGCCAGCTTACCGGCTGTGGTGCTGGCCAATAAAATCAATCTGAGGCCAAAGGGCAATTGGAGTTTTCAATGGGAGGACAAAAGCATCTGAGGGAAGGCAGGCAGAGCGAGGTAAAAGTGACACTATGAGGGCTGAGGAGAGAGAGAGAAAGATGAGGAAAGGAGTGAAATAGGAAATAGGTGGCGGAGGGCACAGGATGGGGAGGATCAATGAATGAAAGGTCAAATGGTGCATTTCGTGTTTTATTTTTATTTATTTATTTATTTTACAGAAACCCTTTCCACTATTAAATGAAGACAAACAGAACACTTGACAAAATTGATATATAATACATGAATGACAATCCAATGCACAGTCTTTTATACTTACGTTTACCATGATGTGGGGTATTATATGTTCATTCTAGATGTTTTCTGACTAACTTTTGGAGAGATGTCCTCTTGTTGAATAGTAGACAGTGTAAAATGTGTATTAATGCTGCATTAACGTGCTCCTTGGAGCATGCTTAGAGGTTGTTCAGAAGTTGTTTATGTGCAAACAGCATTAATGCGACACAGAAGGGTTGTTGTACTGTATTGCTTAGAGCAATACAATACTGCATGAATGCACTGTAAGTCAAAGCAATATTGTGTTCTCACCAACTGAATTCCAGGTTTTACATCTTTGATTAGTTTTTGTTTTTTTTGAGGCACTACACTGGTAAGAGCTACTTTAGGAATACTCATTTGACTCATTTAGGAAATGTATCATTCTAAACAAGAAGAGAACTTGGTCCATGATGCATGAGTCAGGGTTTTTAGTACACTCACCCACCATTATGAAAACCAATCCTAACTGCCCAACACATAAAACAATGTCAAATCAACCACCAGCCTGACCTGCAAAACAACTTTTACCATATATTAGCACAGTTGTTAGGACTAAGGATGGCAAAAAGCAAAGCTGTGTGCCATTACAGAGGACATCAGTACCGAGCACTGTCTCATTTCTGTTTTCCTCTTCCCTCCCCCTCTTACATGAGTGAAAAGATCTGAAGTTTGAACTCTGAACACTCTCTTTATCACTTTCTCACATAAAAAAAGAACAACACATTCTTCCTATTGTAATGGTGAACTGTGACAAAACACAGATAAAGCCTCTTAAAACGTCCTGTTCCTCTGTGCCAGGGCCCTAACCAGTCCGTGACGGGTCCGTGCTCAGACCTGGAATAACTACAATAGATGCGGAAGAGTCATATTTACCACGGACAGATTTAGGTAGGCTGCTACACATCTGCAGACTTCATGTGGAGTAACTTCATAGTGTTGAAAATACCAAAAGCTGTGGAAAAAAAAAAATATTGACATAATCATTTAAAAAATCCACAAGATGTTTTTTTACATAATGTTCGGTTTCACTGTGGCGAAACAAAGTTTGCTCTCCGCACTCACCTGACAGCGTGGACCAACAGTCACACAATAGCAGGACAAAATACATTCATAACTACAATAACAAACATAAAAAAACACAACTTTGTCAGCTCTTTTACTGTAATACCATGTGCCAGTGTTGTTAAATCATTAATTCCCCAGTAGTTCCCCTGCAGTACTGTTGAAAAACAAAAAGCTGAAGTGTAATTTTGATGACCTCATGATATGGCAGATTATCTTTAAATAAGTTAATTTGAAGCATTTGGTTTGAATATTTCCCTGGGTGTGGGTGCTGACAAGTTACATGAACTATTATGCCCAGGTGACACAGTGATGATATTTCTGATATTTTTTCATCAGAAATTCCTCACGCAGTGGCGGTTGACAAAAGAGATGCAATCAGTTTATAAAAAAAGTGTGTTCACAAACATCCTCTGCATATCTTAGCAGGTGAGAGAGGCCAAACAAACCATTAGCATTACAGTGCACCTCTTTGTTCTTATTCAGTGGGCATCAACAGGTCAGTCTGCCAGCCCCCGCACTCATCTGGCGGCTGCAGGGCTGGTGAATCAACCGGAGAATTTTGTCTGGCATTTAGTCAGCGTGCGTCCACGGGCACAAAGAGCACTGAAAGATCTCGAGAGCGAGAGCCGCTGTGAACTCTCTAAACTGTGATCAAACTGTCCAAACCTGGCTGTGCTGATATAAAGCAAGGATCTCACCACACTGCCTTCCAGTCCCCTAATATGAGGAACATTATTTCGTCCAGTGCTTGGCTAAAATAGGGAGAGCCTGTGTACCGGAAGCCACGGAAGTCATTATGTCTATGTGCTGAGAACAAAGAGGCTACAAAAACATCCTTTACTTCACTCATCAGAGCGGCTTGAGAGATGAAGGCAGGCAGGGTGATGACCTGCAACAAGAGACCACAGGTCAGCCATGGGCTGCACACTCACTGAGACATATTCAGTCAGAGGAGAAATACCTTCAATGACTGATTTCATGTACTAAGTGAATGACTGAATTAACAAATGGTCCAGTTCAGAATAATATAAGTATAGTATTTCTCCAATTGTAACTCTTGGTGCATTAATGTGATCATAACTTTAGAGCTGCAGCAGATAACGTATAAACTCATTCTAATGACTTCTGGGTGGCTTAACCTATATTAAAAAGCTAGCTACAACTTTAGATTAAAGTAACCAGTAGGGCTAATGCTAACTAAAGCGCTAAAATGTAGTGGAATAAAGTGTGATACTTCCCACTGAGATGTAATGTGTAAAAGAATATGGTTTAGGTTTAATGGGTGTATGTGCTGTATATGTTTTTTGTGAGGGAAGTGCCATCTCAAGGTGACAGCTGACTGCAGGTTGGGTAGAGGGGAAAATTCGAGGTGGCTGCAACTGTAGTTATATGTTGTCTACTCAGCAGCATTTTAGCCTAGTTTTCGTCCACGGTTCCAGAATTTTATCTTTTTTGATGTGCTTCGAGCACACGGCCGGCTGAGCTGAAGGCACGTTCACTTGTTCCCTGGAATGCACAGCAGCGCTCAAACCAGCCTGGAGAGGAGACACCAACGGTGATCTCTCCAAAAGACAAGGACATCCTCCTGGCACCTGTCGACAGTCAAGTGACTCTGCAGGTAACACTGCTTTGTCAATCATTGCTCGCCTGCCCAAAACTGTTATATTTTGTTGTAAGTTGACAAAACCCATGGGTCAGTTGGTGACTCCTGCAGGATATGGGTCAACAGGCACATCACTAGGGTCCTCCACTGTGGTGTCAAAGCCTGAAGGGGTGTTCAGACTCAGAAATGAGACAGACTCGTGTTCTCAAGATGCAGTAGGTCTATGCTAAATGCCAGTCTTTGTAACTTTAATGATCCCATGATGTGAAGTTTACAATTATTGAACCATTCATGTCAGAAAAATGTATAAAAGCTACATTTAAATGTTCATAAATATCAACATTAATGTGTACTTGCTATATATATACACTTAGGTTGACACTTTTATTTTAAACTTATTGGCTTGGCTCTTTATATGGAGTTACACGCTTGCAAGAGCTCCGCATACATTAATCGTCAAGGCTTTTAATTACTGCTCATCTGGGAGCTGTCTCACCGTTGCATTCCTGTTAAGTCCCTCTGGAAAAAGAACACCATCTGACTACCTAAAAATGCAAATTGGGAGGATAGAGTGATAGACATGTCAATTTTAATATGGCATTTTACACCTGGACATAAACCTGTGAGTAGAGACAACGGGAGAGTGACAGAGGTTGAAGTGATTGCCTCAGATTTCCTGCAGGGGTTTATGAGCTGAGATTAGAGACAGCGTGATGTGATCATAAATCTCTGCCGCTGCTAAAGGTGATGGATGGACAGAGTAACGAATGGACCACTGGGGCAAATGTTTTTTTGGAAGAGAGCAACTGATGCTAAAAGTAATGTACGTTAGTGAATGTGTGGTATCTTGTTTTCCAGCGGGTGCTGTCGGGCTATGGGATCCAAGATTATACTATGTTTTGCATTGCAGTGTTTCAAGATCAATTTGTAGTAGAAAAAAAAAAAAAAATAGTTCCAGTAATTACACCCCTCGTTGGTTGTAATGTTGATAATCTATAGACAAGAGTGTCAGATAAATGTTTCAAATCTAAATGTAATGAATGCAAGAATATGAGTGGCCACCTCTCAGCTGTCTCCTCTTTTGTGTGTCAGGTGGGGAGATAAGAGCGCTCTAATTATGCTGTCATGTGATGAGTGGGTTTGTTTCAGAGGTTAGATGTACTGCTACACTTCTTGGGTTGTTTGACACTTCCATAACAGTGGGTGGTTCGAGACGAAATTAATGACAAAACATTCTCATGTCTTGCAAAGACTGTGTCAAAATATGCTGAACGGTTCAGGTTACTTCCATTCAAAGAGAGCGGATGAAAGGAAATATCTGATTTAAACCAATCTGTGAGAGACAGCAGAGTTGGAGGAAGAGGAAGCTTCTAAAGAGTAACAAAATTCTGTCAGAGGCGTAGAAGCCCGCCCCCGGTTCTGACAAACATGGTGCGCTTGTATCTTAAAAAAAATAATAAAAAGTTGCGCTGTACTGTGCGGAGCTGGATTCGGTCTCAGTGTGAAGCCAAAATTCACAAAGCAAATTTGCACAGCCAGCCAGACATGTAACATATCCTCAAACATCCACAGACTTAAAAAAGACCGCAGAGGTTTGGATCTAAGTGGGCAACAATATGGCTGTGGTCAACACCGCAGAGTAAGATATTAGCGTTTGAATAACAAATACATTATTTGATGCCTTCCTGCAATGGTTCATTGTGTTGGGCTACTCTAAAGTTATACACTAATGTTAAATGTCAGACATTGGCCAATGCAGAAATGTCAAACATGCATGAGTTTGATGCTGTAAAAAAGACTCAACTTTACAATTTGTGCATGTGGTGTGTCAATCCTTCTTGGGAAATGATGAGGTACGTGACCAATATATATCATATATTTTATGTCAGTTTACTCTAAACTATTAATCACAGGCTGAACTGCGTCACATACAATGTTGATTTGTAAAAAAAGAAAAAAAAAATATTATGCAGCGATAAGAAGGATATTTTTTGTTTCATTTTTTTCATTCAGAGTAAATACCTGTGGTGACTTATGTACATCATATCTATAAGCACAGGTGTGTACATAGAAACATACACTGTAGATTAAGCTTACATATTTTGTCATTTATCAGCTTTCGTAAATTGGCCCACTTAGAGGCAGAGGTTCCAGGCAAGATGTGACCTGCTGAGTGCTGATTGAATAGGGCAAACATATAAACCTTGAAACCTCAGTCTTATCTCAGAGTCTACAGATAGACATGCTACTGGCTAAAACACTCCTATTTCGCCGACACTATAGGCTCTGCTGAAGGACGCCTGCGTGTATGCATGCTAAGTTGATATCAGAAATAAGGTGGGCGGCATGTGTCATTAATCTCGGCCACATTATCGGCTGTCGCGGTAAAACAGATTAAAGGTGACAGTCATCAGCTCTCTATCATGGCTTGTTACAGCTGTGTTGGTTTAATGATGGCTTTAGCTACTTTATGTGGTATATTATGTCGAGGTTACAGGATCAATACACACGGTGTGGATCGCATCCTGTGTAAAGGCAGAGTAAGGTAAATACAGAGGCCACACTCCCTGTAAGGAAATTGCATCAGCAGGGTATATTATGTTTCTGTGACTGTACAGTGAATCCACAACCGCTGAAATCAACTGTATGGCACACGCTGATACTGAAAAACAAAAATGAAGAATGTTAAATACTCGGTGATCCTATTTTCCTATACAGATTTATTGTCGGAAAATCAGATCAATCTTAACGCTATGGAACTCATCTATAACACATTAATAAGCATACACATATAAAAGCATAGTAATCTGAATTTCAACTTCTCAGCGGTGTATCTGACTTTGCTTACCATCACACTGTGTAACATTTTAGGTCATTTGGGTTAAAAGATTTCCAATATCTGTAATCATTTATCACAGAGTACATATAAACTCTACCAAAGGATCAGATTATTAATACAATCAGTGCAAACGTTCATGATCAATCCTGGTCAATGAGTTGGGCTGCTGGGATTCTGCATATTTCTATAACATATATGACAGATAACATAAATATTCATCACAAAGCGCTTAAAGCGCTTTAGAAAGATCAGACGAGACAGGTTTTGTGTCACTTTTAAATGAATCAGTTGATCACAGGGTGTGATCTGATCGGCGGTATGAACACTGGGATTAGTGTAAACAAGGTGTAATCATAATCACTGAAGGAATAATCCACAGATCTAACAGATACAAAAAACAGGCTTTGGGCTACTTGCCTTTTCTCCATCTGCACCGTTTACAGCTTCTCCTCACATTTACTATAAAAAATAAATAACGACTTGTACACCGGAGGCATCTAAGTGACAGCTACGTTGGAGAAGATTGGCACGACAAAATATCAGAAACCATGCCCCCATGGGGATTCCTGTTGAAGGTGATCGACTTTAGTGTTGGCTCCCTTTCAATCTATGTTTTGATGTGCTGGTGCAGACGGCGGGTGGGTGGGTGTTCTGTTATGATTGTCGATGACATGCAAAATCCTGCTGATAAACATGTCTGTAGCAGGCTTCAGATTCATCCGCTGCAATGCACGCTCAGCTACAAACAAACTGTCAATTTTGCTGCCATCGATTGCCGCGCAGTGCATTTGTTTGCACTTCATCTGATTACATGTCCTGTATGTTAACAGCATTTGGATAATGACTGGTGTTTGCTCCAAGCCTCACTTGTAATATCAATCACCTGGTCGTTCCAGTGTACACAAGAAAGAATCCTGTTGTTATCAGTGGCTGTTAACAATTCTGTATCTCTCAGGGGCCGAGCCTGCAATTGCAATACATACTGTGAGAAGAATGCTGATTTTGTCTGGATTATGATGTGGGGATTTTTTTTTTTTTCAGTCTTTTGGAAATCACGAGCTTGCGCTGAATGATTGTTTCATCGTGCCTGTTATTTTATATTACTATACTTGAACAAGGGATGGATGGGAATTTGGTGGGGACTGTTTTCAGCAGCAGATTAATACACATTTGGTTCTCTCGTAATGACTCTAGGATGATGGTGTACCTGGAATAGATCAAAATCAACTAATGAGGAAACATGTGGCAATGATTGACTGACTTATAAAACGTCTTAGATCAATTCATCGTTGGTTGTGTTTGTTTCTTGTGATATGCTGTCTAAAAGAAAAGATTAGAATATTGCCAAATAAGCTGGTTAGAGGCATACTCTCGAATTCTGAAAAGCTTATCACTTGTAAAACTCACATAAAACAGACTCTGAAAAACCTCTGACCGTTGTTATGCATGTTTTTAAAATGTTGACAACATTTGTCAAAATAACTTCAGGTTTGACAAACAATAATTCAGTGGTTCAATTCGGCTTTCACAATCTCGGATATATTTACAGGATTGGCCTGTTTCCTTCTGGCTGAAAGCTGTAATTCATGCCTTTATAACCAGGCACTCAGACTTTTTAAATTCCCTGCTCTCTGACATCAGTCAAAGTTCTCTTTCCTGCCTCTGGCTCATCCGAGACTGCGCTGCCAGAATTTTGACTCGGAGCACAAAACATGACCACATTACACCAATTCTGGCTTCCTTACACAGGCCGCTTCCACAAACTGTTGCTTTGAGCATTGATTTTAAGATTTTATTGATTACTTATGAGGGGGCAGGCCTCACTCCAAGTTATATTTAACAGAGCTTTCATTGGCCTACATCCCTTCCTTCTCCATGGTATTCTCCCTTGTTGTTCCAAGGTCTAGACAGAGGTGACTGAGCCTGCACTGAAAACCCACTTTTTAAAAATTGTTTTTTTTTCCGTGATTCTCTTTGCCTCATGGCACTCCGTTTCACTCGTTTTTTTTTTTTGTTTTCTGTGTCTGGTTTATGTCTTTTGGACTGTTTTATCTGCTTTGTGTTTTATTGGATTCTGTAGAATACTCTGTAGCTGTGTTTCAAAAGGTGCAATACAAATAACGGCTGCAGGCTGCCACTATTTTGGTCGCACATGTGCCCAGAAGTTGGTCAAGTGTGACTGTATTTTCTCTGGTTGGCCCAGTGCAACTGACATTTAGCAGTTTGGATTTGAAGAAACATGTAGCCTGTAAAAAAATGGTTCTGACCAGATTATCACAGTTCATAATCATTTTTTGCTGTGTTTGCTGTGATTTTAATGAAGAAACACAACTATCTGCAGCTTTATTCCTGTTTACAATTGCTCACGTAATGTGTTGGGTAATTACTTTGAAATGTGTTATTCAGGGGATCTAAATGATGTCACATCACGTCCAGTTGCAACTAGATTCACTGTGACCTGGATGACTGAGAACCTTCATCAGTCCTGTTGGTGCACTTAAATGACAAGTTTAGCCACGCTGGTGCAACCAATGCAGTTAGGCTGGAACATTTATTAAAGTTTATGTTAATGCAGTTATTGTCCTCAACATGTGTTCAATGTTTTTTTCAAGAGTGTTCAGATTTATGGTGTAAAAAAGGAATACTTGACCCAGAACCAGAGACGCTGGCTGTCCCAGTTCAGTGCTCCTTTGGAGCTACCAGCATTCTCTACCTATAAGGATAACATTCTGGCTTTTAAAACAGATCACTGCTGTTTTAAAATCTACCACACGCACAGTGTGAGTGTTGCAGAACCAGTGGTGTATTCCACTCTGTTGATGACAATTAACTAACACTGCAGCACTGTCCCAAAGCCCCAATTATTCCCAAAACAATATTTCACCCTGAGGCCGTAAATTGGAATTTCAAACGCGCACACAGCCAGGGTTACACTACTGCGTGTAATCGTGCGTGCATATGTGTCTTTTTTTGCAAGCTGGCCAGTCACAAAAAGAAAAAAAAAAAAAAACTGTTTGTGTACAGCTTGTTCATCAGTCTTCAAGGGGATTAAGGCTGCTGTCCCAGTTATAACCTGCTACCACACACATACACACAGCAGGACACACATACAAGCATGCAGGACACATACGCACACTCACAGGAACTGAGGCGCACACACAATTGCAGAGATGGCCACTTCCACTGCAGTCTCTCACTTACGCTCACACAAACAATTTACAAAATGGCCCACACTAGCTCACAAATCAAAGGCAGAGCTACTGTCACAACACCACTGCATTAACACCTTTCTCTCTCTCCCACTCACTTGCTTACTCTCTCTCTCTCTCTCTCTCTCTCTCTCTCTCTCTCTCTCACACACACACGCACACACACACACACACACACACACACACACACACACACACACACACACACACCGTGGTGACAACCTTAGTCCTGGTCAGCATCGCTTTCTCAGCCTGGGGCTCTGTGAAATTATCCAAGCCTGAAACACTGAAATGTACACACATATTCTGAGACGTGTGTGTGTGTGTTTGTGTGTGTGTGTGTTGGATTCTAGGTGACATGCACACTTTGTTGACAGAATTAATGCTCTATCTCCTTAGGCCACTATTGCTTTGCTCAGCCTGAGTGGGTCCACTGTATTTGTATGTGTGCACATGACTGTGAATACGTCTGTTCAAGGACGTCCTAACCTAACCACATTTAGTTTAACGACGATGTTCAATTTTATATTTCAGACATAAAATAGATTCATTCGTTAATATCCTGCTGCCTGTTGAAGTGGGGGTCATTTCTGGTTGTACAATACACTGTCCCCTGATGACATTTACTAATTACATTTGTACTGAGAAAAAGAACTGTACTGTTTGTGCACAGAGTGCAAATGTAAGCAAACAAATGAGTAACAAACTGAATGTTGACAGCTGTTTTAAGGCTAGAGCGTCTGTGGCTTTGCACTTGCATTGTGCCCGGCACAGGGGAGGCTTCTTCAGGCAGTTTCGAACGTGGAATCAGCACCAACTAATGACAGAACATTCCTCGGACTTGCTGTTCAAATAAAACCGATCAAGTAAAACACTATTTTTGCCATATAGATTACCGATTAAATAAACATGATATTATACATGAACGAGCTTCAGAGCTGCTGTATTAGGTTTGTATTTAGCGGACCGACATGAAAGTGGCTTCAGTCCTCCCATGTGACTCGCGGCTGGAAAGTGAGACTTGGAAGGAACAAAAACATCAAACCACAGTATTTCTTTAAGGCAGCCACTGTTAAATGCATCACTGCCGACCCTGTGTTCAACAGCAGAGTAACCCAGGGGTGGCACTGAAAGGTTGACAATGTGAATGGAATGTTAAACAAAAGGAAAGTGGCAAATTTGAGAGAATTACTGCTCATACTGTGGCCTACATGTCACTCATGTCCGTGAAGTCAAAGTCAGCCATCTTGTGAGTGGGCTGAAAAGGTAACATGCATTAGGACATTTCAAGCCAGGAATACTTCACAAAGACTGCAGATTCCCTGCTTTGCACCTTCAAATATGTAGTGCCACAGTCCAACACTGAATTACCGACAGCTATTTCTAGGATTCTCATTGCATCAATCAATTGCTCATGAGCTCCCTTACAGTCAAAGTGCCCCTTATGCACTACACTCTCTCTTTAAACTGTTATCTCTGCATTCACACTGCGTTAAAATGTTCCCTGAGCTCTGCTGCAGGCTGTGCGTTGGTTAAACCAGAGGGTCTGTTGTTCACCACATGAAACTTTCTCGCCCTCGAGAATGTTCAAGGATCTTACTGAGAAAAAAAAAAAGAAAAAAAAAACAAAACATTCATTGGCTATGATTCTAGGCAAGTGTGACTGTAAAGGTAAAATCGTCGTAGTCATTTCCAAAATGCGAATATGGTATCATTCAGTTAAGCCAAGGCTTAAATCCATTTCCATTGTTAGGGACAGTTACATCGTTTTCATTGACTCTCTCCTTTTTTGGCACAAAGTGTTCAGCCAGCAGCCTGACTGTTTGATTGAAAGCTGTCACAGCGTTTCTAACTGTACAAAGTGTTCAAATGTCAGTGTCCATTCTTGCCGGGTGTAAAATGTCGCTAACATTACGGAATGGGAAAGGGAAGTACGCATGCCATGATTCTGGGGAGGTTACTCGCCACACCCTCCATAAAGTGGCCTGAAATCATTCTCATCCCAATAGGAGATCCAATTGCACACAGCTACTTAGCATCTTTTTCCATAAAACAGATGCATTTGGGGGTAATTTCTGCTGACTCATCGCGGCCAGGGGCCTCCTGTGGATGTGAAATATTCATGGTGCTTTGGAATCATTTCAAGATCCGCTGGACGCCCGTGGCAACGATGAACCTGTCCAGAGCCGTGACGTATGTACAGGGTGCTGCTGTCCGTCTGTGACCGCATCCACACAGAGTTGTGTGCCATCTTAGGTCAGATTTCTACCATATGACAGGGTTTTCTCCTTCAGGATGGACTGCAGGAAGCTCCATTTTGTTTGGCCTTGACATGAGAATCTGTGCTGTTGGTAGATAAAGACAGAAAAAAAAAAAAAAAAGTTGTATAAAGATTGCTGCAATGCTGTAAGAGAACCAGTAGGTCAGCACTGGATGACACCATCTCCTTTGCTTTGTTCTACACTGTTCTACATCTCTTTCTGTTTACCCTTTATTCTGTCAGAGTATAAACTGCTCCACCAAAGAGGTCCGGGTTGCAAACTGTGATCAGACAGGAGTCACAAGCCTAATGCCTGGCAGACAGCAAGCAAGAGAGCCGAGAGAGCTCCTTTGTCTCCCTTTAATGGACAGTGAAGAAAAATACAAAGGTGAAGAAAACAGCAGAGTACAGAGGGCTCAAAAGCTATTAAAACCATCGCCGGATACCACGCTCCAAGCTGGTGCCCTATTCATTCTTATGACATATGCTAACTAGGTGCTTATGCCGAAAAAAAAAGTCTCAGCAGGCTTTCTCACACCTCAGTGTTTTTGGGTCTGGCATGCATGCCAAGAATCAAGAGTTCCTCTGCTAAAACCAGCTGAATTCCCATTGGCTCTCACACACATGAATGGTAAAAAAAAATAAGCCTAACCCTCACTAGTGTCTTCTTAGTCTGTCTATCTTTTAAAACTGTTGTTGCAAGTTGAGTATTCCCAACATCACCACCGCCTAATTTGTGAGGATGAATTCTGCTGTTTGGCTCTCTGCTGTGTGAGCTGTCCACAAGGCCCAGGCAAAACATTACATGCACTTTGTAACTGAAAAAAACGAATGAGTCAATCAATTAGTCGTTTAACATCTGTCAAGGTCCAATTTGTAAGAATTTAAGATTAAAACATTCAAAAATATGTATTAGTGTTCTACAGAATAAGAAATAGCATTCTAGTCAGACAACTCACGTTTTATTACGAAGCAGAACATAGTTAGAGTTTGGTATCTAGGCCCTGACCTCATCACTCCCTGCAGATATGTTTACATGAGATATTGGGGAGTGATGATTAAATATATCCCCTCAGACAGAGCCTGCAGGTGGAGGCTGGGGGAGGTGGTGGGGCTGAAAACGAGCAGGCAGTGATACTTGTGCAGGGCAGCAGTGGCAGTGATCAGCCAGAGGGAGAGAAGGGACATGTGTGCAGCTTTACTAGCCCGCCCAATAGAGAGGGTGCGTTTGTAAAATGGTCTGGAGAGTGAAGCGTATCACGTGTTGCTGTTACTCTTTCTTACATGTTGCAGCTTTAACAATTGACCAACATGTTACTATTTATAATATGAATTGCCATTTATCAAGTAAAAAAGTCTTGTAGACCAATGACCAAACAAGGATGGTTTTAAGTATCTTGCTCAAGGACACTCCCACACGCAGCTCAGCCCAGTGCTGGGATTTGAACCACTGACCTTCTGATCACTAGCCGACCTGCTCTACCTGCTGAGCTACAGCCAGGCTTTTTTTAAGTGCAATGTCTAAACCTAGATTGATTAATAACAAAAAATAAATAAATAAATAAATAAATAATGGTTGCATCCAAGAAATGATTACAAAATTGATTAAAATGAAAATTCACGAGCCTAAATTTGCACATCTAAGGCCTGCACAGAAAAGGACATTGTGTTATCAAGCACACAGCGTGAATGCCATCTTATCTCACAGCAAATTGTTCACACGTTCTCCTAATAAAGACTTCTGTTTCAAGACGCAAGCCGTCTTCACTGTGTTCAGAATTTCAACGACAGTAGCGAAGCTTTACACAGGAGTTAGAATACAAATGATCACTGGCTATTTTTAGCTCTCTGTATCTCACCGTGTGCTAAAACAACCAAACACATGCACATGACTTCTCACACACACACACACACACACACACACACACACACACACACACACACAGTAACACAGAGACACACGCATAGGCAGCACAATCTGGCATGCCCTAACAATGAGAAATGGCTACAAGGTCTGTGTGTGTGTGTGTGTGTGTGTGTGTGTGTGTGTGTGTGTGTGTGTGTGTGTGTGTGTGTGTGTGTGTGTGAAGGATGCAGAACAAGAAAAGGAGCAAAGACAAGCCTTAGAAGGGGACCGAGCAGAAAGGGAAGGAGAGGAAGACCATGCAAGATGCAAAACATGTCGCTGGTAATTTGAATAACAAAGGACCACATATATTGACTCTGTAATGGAAATGTCATCCATCGCTGTTTGCGGTTTCGATTAGATGTTGTTTTAACATGGAATGAACACCAAGCCATGTACAAACAAAGTCACACGTGTAACGTTTTCAATTTGGGTAGTGAATACCAAATAGCACAGTTACACACTGTGTAAATGTCATTTGTCGCTACCGATGGATCGAAGCACCAGTTAGTTTAACATGATGTCTGCAGGTATCACATTGATTCCTCTACCACTCTGCTCTACAGGGAGGCAGATAGAAAATTGAAAAGCTGCGTGATTACTGAGATAATCATAAAAGAAACTGTGAATTGGGAAGAAATGGGATGAAATCGGATATATGGGCAATTGTCCCTCAATGTAAACCATTCCAAGACGGTAATGTTAGAAACAGCCGAAGGGATGGTTTCATCGATGTTAAGTTAAAGTCAAAATCCATCACAGCTCACCTAGCTTCAACTACACCAGCAGCATTTCTGTGAAATCAGTTCATTTTGATAGAACTGACCCGATCCTCATATCACTCATGGAGGTAACTGTACATGTTTTTCCTTCCAGTTTCAACCTTGGTGGGTATTTGACAAACAAACCTGTGGCACAGGCCGTTGCTGGAACAACAAGGGGCAAATGGTCATTCCCCTTGACTGAATGGGTAAGCCTGTTTTGTAGTAAGCTTAATAAACTTAACTTGGAGAGCCTTTGTGCATAGGAATGCTTGCATTTTCCCTGTTAGCTAGAATGTTTCAGTTCCAGCTACATAGAATAATATATATAGACATACACATCGGCTGTTGCTCGTTTTTCACCACCATATTGGGTCAAGAATGTCCTGTAATCAAATTCAAGTAAACTGGGGAGCAGCCAATTTTAAAAGTGAAAACAGTAAAAACGCACCATAACATATACATTTCTCAGCCACTTTAAGTCAGTGTTTATATTCAAGGGTTTATGATGTATGCGGAGTCAGAATAAAGTTTTGTCTTTTGTTACTTAAAATGCCAACGGTTATCCAGCCTGATCACAAACGTCTCTTGTGAATCGATCAGTCATTATAGCCAAACTGTCAAGACTCTAAGTAACTGGAGACAAAACCATTTTTTTTAATCTGGTGGCTTTGTTCACATGTGATCCAGTGGCCAGTAAACCACGAACATCTCTATATGCAGGCAAGCTGTAGTTATAACAGGGTGTCAGCCAATAAAATACAAAATCATCCCGTAATTGGAAAGTGAAAAAAGGTGTTCCATATCCAACTGATGAAGTTCAAATACACAGGAGAGACATTTTGCAGGATAGACTGTTCAAGGGATAATTCAGGTTTCTGAGTTGGAGTTGCATAAGGTACTTATCATAGTCAGTGTAGTAGCTCCTGTCAGCTTCTCCAAACTGGGAACTATTTTTTGTGTAATGCACTGACAGTGTTAAAGTACCTCATATGACCTCAAAATAACTATGATAAACATGTTTCACTGCCTAACATCCAATGAGAGACACTGAGTCTAGGCTAAAGTTAACCTTTTAAACACGCCATCAAAGAAGCTCTTTGTGTGCATGAACAGAATGAAGATTCATGTACTCTGGAGTTGCTGAGAAAAAAAAAGGACTCCAGTATCTCATGTATTTTTCACTGGCCTCCATTTATCTCATAGGGAAGAATAAGAAATATACAGTTTCAGAATATATTCATGCTTCAGTGGGGATTAGCACCACTGGCTGACACTCAAGCAATGCGGTCGTAAAGCATTTTTTAACTAAATGTAACATGTCCAAAGGAGTCTCTCTCAACGGATTGTGTGATCAAGAGTCAGAAACAGAAAGTACAGTATTTCATGGACCATATAAACAGATTTGGAGTATTTCAAGATGATTATGTTCTCTCCAAACCGGCACAGTGGGAGATTGTTGTAACTGAGAGCGGAAAATCACAGGGGAAACTGATACCAAGATGCAATAATGTCACTGGAAATTATGCCAAATTTGTCATTTGTCACTTTCCTAAACCTCCGCTGCATTTTGTTTGTGGCTTCTCTCATTTTCCTTCAGATCAGAAGGACTTGGTCTCACCATGGGTCATTTTACTGTGTTCATAAAACTAAACATCATCCCTCTATAGAATACTGGAGTCCTTCCTGTCGGCCTCTTAATGCTACATTGCCTGTCTCCCTGAAACCATCTGTTAAACATTCCGACTTTCAAGCTTCATGTGACAAACAAAATGAAAAACGGGACTATAAAAGCAATCCTAATAATGATAATAACAATGATCATAATGTTAGTAATGCTCTGTTGTCATTACAAAAGATGGAATTTCTCTGAAATAGATAAAGCTGTCCATTAGGACAGGTCTTGCAGCCAGTGGTGTGAGAAGCTGCCTCTGCAGGGCATCATTGCTGGATGACAGAATATCTCAACCAAATGAATACATGTCTCACCACCTAAAACACACACGCACACGCACACACACACACACACACACACACACACACACACACACACACACACACACAGCCCCAGGTCACCTGCCAGGTGACGCAAGAGAACCACATCTGCATATTGCACAAAGAGGATTTTGGCAGATTACATTTGCAGCAATGGTGTAAATGATTTAGATTAAAATTCATGTTCATCATAATGCTTCATCTTTGCTAACGATGTAGCTCTGAATAGATTTGTGCGGATAGAATTATGCTGCTTTTGTTGCTGCTGTCTACTACTGGCTCCTCAGCATGCAAAATGACATATAAGTGTGCAGCTCCATGCAATTTCTTAACTCAGAGGCTATTGTGGATGGCCATACTGAGCCTACAATGATCTTTTAAAGGCTCCTTTGTCACAGAACTGGATTCACCTTCTCTAGTGTTATTATATAACGACTGAAGTGATAACTGCAGCAGGTGTGGGACTGACTAAGAGCATATACATGTATGATTCAGCATGTGTGTGTATCTATGCAGCTGCTATTCCCAAGCATTTGATATCATCAGTTCCGCTCTAAGTCTCTAAAAGGATTGTACTGTCTCTCGACATGTGTGTCTGCCTGTGTGTGTGTGTGTGTGTGTGAGCTTGCATGGAAAAGGGCTGGAAATCAGTCAGAGGAGGCTGATGTAATTTCAGTTGGAAATCCCATCATGTATTCTTATGCTCTTGTCTGTCTATTATTATATGCTTATATGCTTGGGGTGTGTGTGTGTGTGTGTGTGTGTGTGTGTGTGTGTGTGTGTGTGTGTGTGTGTGTGTGTGTGTGTGTGTGTGTGTGTGTGTGTGTGTGTGACAGAGTGAGAGAGAGAAGGAGGAAGATGAGAGAGAGCGAGAGATGCAGGGAAAAAAAAGACGGATGAGGATTTCTTTTCTTGGTTTGGAGGTCGACACAGAAAGAGAATCACACAGAATAAACAACTAAAGACAAGGAAAAGGAAAAGGGAAAGCTTTGCGAATGCTGATTTCAGGCATTTGTCTGAATGGGTGAGTGAAGATGTGAAATCTAAAGTACATCACTTTTCACCCCAAAAAATCCTGGATCTTTCCTCCCTGTTTTACATCCATCAAAGCTGCTGGTGTGCCTGTTTTCAGCGATTGAAAAACACCATATGAGAGTGTTAATTGCTGACAGACACTTCAGGTGTCACTGGTGATAATGGGAGAGCGTTGTTTTCCTCCTTCCTGCCCCTCAGCTCTCCTCCACTTGATGGATATAACTGAAAGGAGGAGCTGGGTGAAGCAAGCTGGGTGCACACTCAACTCTCACTCGTCTACTCGTCATCCAAACTTCCAAAGAGAGCTGTGCTTGTTGTAAGACTCGAATCTTATGGATTTGGTCTCCCAGCTGAGATCCCTTGATATGGCAGCCATATTCATGACACAAGTTATTACACATGGCTTTATGGACTTGAGGGACCATGATTACAAAACTTCATGCTGTTTTCACAAAGACTTGAGACGAGTGATTGAGACACCATTAGCAAACTGCTCACCAATATCATAAACCAAGTGAGAAGTAGGCTCCTTTTCCAAAAGGCTTACATACAATGAGACCTCTGTATTAAACAGTGGAGTTACTGCCTCCTGGCCATTGGGAAGACTGCAGGTTAAGACACTGTACTGAGTTGGACATTTTGGAATTCAAAAATGAGTCTGAATACAATAGTAAGCATACTTGCTCACTATGTTCACCATATATTTCACATTTCTATGTTAATTGCTTGGGACTGCCAAGTGTCTGTTTACAAGAAAACAGAAACCTTTAGACCACATGTTGGTAGCAACAGGTGTGTGTGTGTGTGTGTGTGTGTGTGTGTGTGTGTGTGTGTGTGTGTGTGTGTGTGTGTGTGTGTGTGTGTGTGTGTGTGTGTGTGTGTGTGTGTGCGCTGCACGGAGCATGCTCTGCTCCACAAGCCAGTCGTTCGGGTAGAACTCACCCGTGTGCACAATTCTGCACAGTGTTTCAGAGCTAAATCTCACACAGCACAGACTCTCTCAGACAGTAACACTGCCGACAGAACAGATGAATGGGAAAGCAATTGCACAAAAATTAACCCACAGCTAGTGTGCCAAAGCTGAAAACATAATGAAGGCCGCTCGCGAAATAAATAATGTTTTCTTTCTGCCAGTGTCCATTAACCCGGCGCTTACTCGGAGCAGAGCGCGCTGAGAGCTGTCCACTTCATGTCAAGTTAATTATCACCTGGATGGAAACACTCACACCCTGTGGCATTCCGCCTCCGCACACCTCCGTCTAACACACACATACACACACACACACACACACACACACATCTCTTTAGCAAATATGGATTTTATTACATATGGTATGATAAACACATTATGCTTAATTACGTTTGAATCATTAAATGACTGCTATTTGCACATCCGGCACTGCCTGACACTGTTGGTCGTACAACATAGGTTGAGCAGTATTTTGGTGCAGACATGTTGATATAATGATGTACAGTATATAACAGCCTTCACACAGAAAAGTCAGTTAAACAAACTCTTAATTGGTCTCCATTGGCACAAATGTGACTGTCGTGACAAAGCTGTTTGGGGTCATGAAGTTAATAGCAGCATTTCTTACGGACAGATGTGCTCTGATTGATGGCAGCTTCAGCCCGCCCTCCGTGATCTCTTGGCTTC
The DNA here is from genome assembly GCF_904848185.1 of Acanthopagrus latus. Classification (NCBI taxonomy): domain Eukaryota; kingdom Metazoa; phylum Chordata; class Actinopteri; order Spariformes; family Sparidae; genus Acanthopagrus; species Acanthopagrus latus. The sequence continues at coordinate 21,335,174 of NC_051054.1, read as the reverse complement.
GCCAGAGGAGACCTGTCGAGAATTCCTTGCTTTTTCCTCTCCTTTTGTGTTTTATGGAGGATCCTTGTGCATGTAAAAGATCTCCAAAGTTAAAAAGGCCAAACAGAAGCCTCTCTCTCTCCTCGCCTTGACATCACACTGTGTCACCGTGTCACACGTTTGCGTAATTTATACCAGGCGCCTAATTTGGCACATACATATTCATTTAGTGCAGGAGGATGGAAGGGGGCGGGGGGATCCAGTGCTGCTGGACTGGACAGAATGAGACCAAACAGAAGAATCAAGCGATGAGCTGGGAAATGACTATAATCTGTCCCCTTTAGGACTTTTGGACGTTTTACTAATGGCAACAATGTTTGCGTCATCCATCCATCCATTAATGTTCCAATATGTCCGACTCCTCCCTTCCTGGTTATTGATTCACTTTGACTGACGCCGCTTTAATGCAAAGCTGATGAACGCAAAGGCTCGGAAACTCCTCCTTAAATACCATTTGCCGCCTGTCGCTCCCTCTCCACCTCTGCTATAGGCAGTAGTTCTGAACGAGAGATAAGCCCGGCGGCTTCCACTGCAAGACGAAAGGAAATGAAGGGGAAATATCACAGCGCTGCCCCCCACCCCAGGGACCTGCTGTCCTCCCAAAAGTCTGTGGGAATTGATGAAATCTAGAGTCAAAGAGCTGGAAGAGCAGCCAATATATATCTTATATAGTTTGAGATGGAAAGAGGTGATAATGGTTGGGAGGAGGTGGAGGAGGACAAGCAGACGGAGGAGAAGACAGCAGAGGAAAACATGCTGAGGACACTGTGTTATGTGGTTGAGCGGCAATGCCCAAAATAGTATTGAGGCTGTTTGGCTGTGGCTCCCGGCGCTCTGGGGATTTCTCCAGCGCACCTCCAGCGTTAAAACAATGCTGCCAGCCGCAGCACAAAGATAAGTGATTCTCCATGTTGTTGTTGTTGTTGTTGTTGTTTACCGGATGCGATGAGGAAGAGCAAACATTAAAATTCATAACGATACCACAAGGTAGAGGTGAGGCGTGCGAGTGGGTTTGTGTTTACAGAGCCGCCGTGCAGAACATAACCTAAACTCCCACCAAGGCTCCTGGATTTACATTTAATGGAAAACGCAGAACCCGATTTCAAACCGTCGTGTGATGTCGTATCGATCAGGAAGCAAACAAACACACACAAAAAATAGAAAAGAAGAAAAATAAAGACCAGATCCGAATCACAGCTTTCTCAAAGATCACTTCTGCTCGCGTGCGTGTTTCCTGCGCGCTGAAATCCTCACATTTCACAGGTTTTCTTCCCAATTTCTCCCGCAATATTGCAATAAATGTACAGCTGAGTATTTTTGCCCGTGACTGACAGCTACTGTCCAATTACAGCTTAACAAACTGCAAGGCCCTCGGCAGGCTTGTGAAACTTGGGGTTTCTCCACACGCCGGAGCAATTTGTGTCAGCCTGCAAACACATAGGCTGCTTTGCATATTCACAACTTTTAGGCTGGCGTCTCTTCACCTGACTATTTATTTATTTTTTTTTTTACCATTCCAAAACCAAGAAAAACAAGACCTCAGTAAATCATACTACATTAAGTATGCGCCAACCAGCCAATCTTCTAACTATATTAGAATTATATAACAGTCTTACCTTACATTTTCCCATTACTGTAATTGTAGCATGGTGATTATCCAGTTCTACATTTCATTAGGCTATAATGTCAAAATGTCTCACTTTTATGGATATCCCTATGTGAGTCTTTTAGCTGGAAACAGCTGGAGGCAATGTTTTCAATTGACTTGTGACACTAATGTTAGCTTCATCAGCAAGCTTACTGCAGCTCATAAGATGACACTCCTGCTTTCAGAGAACCATCGATTCAACAACTATTAAAGATTTCAAGACTTTTAAGACATTTTGGAATCCCCCCTTTTTTTTTTTTTTGATAATCCCCTAATCCGATTACAATAATATAATTATCATCCATCTAATGAGTTTTTGATCCACCCATCTCTTTCATTCATTTTCACTTGCCAGCTGCATCCATGATCCATATGTTACTCCAGCCATATATACATCGTCTCCCTTTCTTTATCCATCCGTCCTCTAATCCATCCATCCCTTCATCCTTTGTCCAAGCTCCTCTGCGCACATGAGCGAAAGTCCTGGGATCATCTCGCATGAATACATGGGCGCAGCCTGTGTGTGCTCTGTCACATGCATCAGGCCAATTTGTGTAAAGTGTGTGTGCGCATGTGTCTGTGTGCAAGGGAGAGCGAGCACACATTAAGACATGTTTGTGAGTGTTTGCCTGTGTACACCGAGATGTGTATCACGTGCGTATAGCAAACAAGCAGCTGAGGATTAATGACAGTGTTCATACTGGGCAGACAAAAAAAGAAAAAAAAAAAAAAAAACATTGTCAACAAACAAAATAAATGTAATTTTCTATAAGAAAGATGAAAAATGGCCCCAGAGCACAGTCGAGCTACTCTGGCAAACATACTAATCTGTTCTTCCCCCCTGGTTTGGTTTATTTTCCTCCCGCTTTCCACTCTCTGTTCATTCCCTGAACAGATACAGACTTGTACTATAGCTGAGACATTCATGTAAATCACTCAAAGTGTTTTCCATTTTGAAAAAAAAAAACAACAAAAAACAGTTCAACCAGTATTGCCGTAGAATTAAATTACACAGAGAGAACAGAACCGTGAGAAGTGGACACATTTAGAAAGACACTGCAGCAATATGAAAAGCTTCTGCTACCTCGCACTCTTATGTAGGAAATCACACAGGGCTACTGTCCACTCTTATTTTATTATATTTTATTTTATGATATAGACAAATAAAACCAGTTCTTATGAGCAACAGCAACAGCAGCAGTAGTATTTGATGTCAGTCGTGATTAAAAACCTTTACGACAGTTACAAACATATAAATTCACAGAGGAAGACAGGTGATGCCGACCCAATTCATCAGTTCCCCAAACACTTATTGAATCTCCAGAATAACTACAGTATATGCAATATATGTTCGTGCAAACCACAAATATGTTGAAAAATTCCATTATGTTGCAACGTTACATTTGTTTAAGTGACATGTTCAGTGCTATGCTGTGATAACGCTGTGCTTACGGTTGGTTTTGGTTTAGGCGAGAAAAAAAAAAAAAAAAAAAAAAGGAAGGAAAAGATTGTGTTAAGGAGTTCTCCTTAAAAACATCCAGCGGTTTTACACTGTGGTCACTGGCTTGGCATCCTTCTCGCCTATAACTGCACCACCATCCATTTCACGTCCGGGCATGAAAGTCAGGTCATAAACATGTAACACCAGCTACATTTCGTCGAAACATCAGCGTGGTTCTCAGCCTAAGAAGAACTTGTTAACACTTTGCGACTGGGCTGAAAACACACACACATAGTATGTGAGTACACATAAATTATGCACACAATTCTGGCTTGCGTGGTTCCGTATATGTTTGACTGAGTCTTGCACTTACAGCATCTCATTGCTGTTTCCACACCTATAGCAGGGACCGGGCTGTTTACTTATTCAAGGAGCTCTGTGGAACTTGCGTACTGTGCTGGAAGCTGGTTGTTATGTTAGCAGACACCAAGTCTTCTAAACCAACATTAGCTGCTGCTGCTGCAGAGTCAGGCGCTGAACTGAGACACTCGGGAACATAAAGAGAACATTAAGTCACATCCATTGGACGGTTGTGGAAAGTCTGACCCGAGTCCTTCACAAGAAAAAAATAAAAAAATAAAAAAAAATCACGATCCAGCAGCATTAAAAACTTAAATCACTGGGCTCATCTTTTACGTCATGTTATCCACTCACACAGGGCCGAAGACTGCATGTAAATTGGAGCAAATTGTTACATGGAGCCCCTTCAATTATGACACTACCCTGAGTCAGGTTAACGTTGAAGAGCTAACATAGAAGCATTATACTCTTTCCAAATGTCATAAAAAAAAAAAAAAAATTGGACTATTCTGCCTGGCATAAGTGCTGCCAGTCCTTGTGAAACAGAAAGGATCACCATTTGTGACCCTCCGGTCAAATTACTGTTCACTGCTAGCTGAGTTGCCTTACATCAGAAAAAAAGAAAATGTCAATGAAAACACCTGTTCAGCTTTAACGGCACATAAAAAAAGTCAATATGTCAGTAGAAAGGTTTACCCTGAAGACCACACTGCATCACCAGCCACATTTGTCTTGACGGCCTATCTGTTCAGCACAGACGGTGGAGGTTATAACCCTTTGTGATGTTTACCATCTGCCATCAAAAGGAAGAGGGAGAAGAGCGCACATTTAGGAAAACGATGTGAAAAAGCGAGCGTAGGTGGAATCTCGTGTGCCACGTCAACAGCACTTTCAAATGTATCTGTGCGAACGTGGAGGCCGTGAAATTCTTGATAATATTGCCCCTAAAGCCACGCTCAGGAAAGATCGGAGAAGAAGAAAAACAGATTACTGGATTAATACAAAGCAGGACGAGGAGTGATGGAAGTGAAGCCTGTCAGTCAGTCCCTTCAGTCATTGTTCATTTGGAATGAAGTTCAATTTCCTCTGCTTATAGAGATCTTCTGTAGGATAGAATGTAAAGGTCACACATAACTAAAAGACTTTATCTTCATTAAAACATTATCATGCAAGACTTCATGTGACATTTCCACACAGTGAGCAGCCCGTTGTGCTGTGGGTATTTGTGTGTCTGCTCCCGAGACCTGTTCCGTGACTCACAGCTGATAAACTACACGGTTTTGCCTCAGCAGCTAAGTGATCCTTATGGGGACACAAGCTTTTTACAAACACAGGCTATATACCATGTGGCATCAATCTTCATGCTGGTATGCACTGTACCGTGAACGGTTGCACCGCCGCTGTGTATTTTCAACATTTTCTTTTTGTTGTGTTGTTTGATAATATACTATCAGTGGTGTGTTCCGGACAGCATCTGTAAACTCAGAGCTAGTGGTTGGTAAAGTGTCCACCATCTGAGAATGTAGAAATACTTCATTATGTATAAAAGTCTTGCATTTTAAATCATAATTCAAAACATAAAATACGCAAAAAACAGGATCTGCAGAATGCTCTTAAAGATATGATATTTAAGAATTCTGCATTAAATTGTCTTAAAATGACTAGAACTTTACTCGAGGTGAACTTGAGGTTTGGTCGCCCGTCATTTCTTCCAGGATAGCGAAGTTGGTGAAAATGACGTAACCCCTTAAAGTCCATTCAAAACCAGGCTTCAATCAGTATTCCTCCATAAAAATGTGTTATAACTAAGAGCACCAAAGCTAAAAAAAAAAAAATAAAAAAAAAAAATAAAGCTTATTTGCTTCGTCATGACTCTGTGGGTGTGTCATCAGACTCTGGTTCAAATGTTGACATCATCTTTTCTCTAACAGAGCCCTGCCTTCTTTATATGATGTCTCTGTTTGATGGATTGAATACATTTTTAAGCAGATAAGAAATGAAAAGCGTTCTGATCTGCCTGTCTTTCCTTCTCTGTGCATTTGCTCTCGTTTAACGATGCAAGGATTTACAGTGGCGTTCAAAACTTCAAACACAGTTGAATTTTCATGCTCCATCGAAGTTCACCCCGGTTGTGAAAACTGACGCTTTGGTAGACAGACAATTGTCTATTGTTGTGCCTGTGCTTCTGTCTTTAAGAATCTGCCCTTTAGTTCTATTTCTGTGGCTCGGTGTGTTTGTGCATGCATGCATGTTCTGGCCTCTCAAGCAGAAGATTAAAAAGTACAAACACAGCTTTTCGACTCATGCCTATAAAGCCCTATAAACCCACATGTACAGCCCCCTCTGTCATTATAAGCTTGCTTTTTCTTCTTCTTCTTCTTCTTCTTCTTCTTCTTCTTCTTCTTCTTCTTCTTCTTTTGGGAGAAACACACACACACACACACACACACACCTAACATAACCCTGACCCTAACATAAATAAGAAACCACTTCATTACGCATGTATGAATGAGGGAAGCCTACTGAGATCACCCAAGATTACAGCCTCATGAAGAAGTAAATAACTTGTGCGAGGCGATAACATGTAAAAGTTTATCTGGGAATAACTTTTTCCTGCGTAATGCATTATTTGTGTTCCATGTCAGTTCACATGACTTGCGCTGTGGGTCTGGTGACTCCTGCTTCCAAAAGATATTCTGCATGAGTGGGGTGTCCGTCTGGACCCTGAACGCTTTTTATTTGAACGCTGCAGAGCTTCCCAGTCATAACTGTGCTTTATTTGTGCTTCGGCTTTGTATCCAAATGTGTGCATGTGCGTGCGCATTTGCCTGAGTGCTCCATGCCAGGACAAGCAACAAAGCCTGGTCCCATGCTTCATATTCAATTCAACACATTTTTTTTTTTTTTTTTTTATGTAAAATGCTCATATGAAAGTCAAAGTGCTGTGTTTATGTAAGAGTCAACAAGCGTTTAAGGGCTACAGTGTGTTCTTGTGGGTACCGCGACATGGCAGAGTTTGGCATTTGGCTTCTCCTCAGGCTTCAAATGGAGATTTTGTTCAACGTTTGTGTCCCTGAATCACCCTCTTTATTTGCTGCTGTTTATCGCACGCTTCACTTCCTTTTGTGAAGCTGGTACAGAGCCAGGGCAGCGATGGGGAACAAAATTACTTGCATTGATGTAAAATGTTTTTTTTTTTTTTTTTTTTTTTCAAGGTTTTGGAGGCATGGATTAAACACACATGCATGTGCCTGCAGACCTGCAAATAATAATAGTTTGCTGCCTGGTTGAGATACGGAGGTACATGTGGTTCCATTTGGCAAAACACATTTATATTCACCACCACAGTATGCTGGCTGTAAAGTTATATTTATTTCACCTGAATGGTAAGAAAGGAGCGAGGGCGCCAGGTGCGTACACACATTTAGAAACAAAGGGATAAACCATCCAAAAAAAAAGTGAATTAAAACAGTAAATATCAAGAGATTTCCCACAGGTGAACAAACAAAACTGGTTCAATGCAGAGAACACGTTTTCGTCAAAACAACATGAGAACAGGAATGGTTAGGCGAGCGCTCAGTGGCAGGCTTTTAGCGCAGCCTCTACTGCAGCTGAATTTTTTCAAAGAGTGCATGACTTGCAGCTGATTTGCCTTGGGAGGCCCCACATCTGCAGGGGGCAAAAGTAAAAGCAAACATCAGAAAGAGGGGTGTAATCAGACCAGGAAAGTGTAAACACTCACAGAAAGTCAGTGGGGAGTGATGTGTTATTAACATGTCTTGACAAGTGAACATTTTAAGTTAAGTGTGGCTCAACAGCAACAGTGATCAAATACAACAAATGACCAAATACTCAAGATGCCAAAACCCACTGAAAACTGTGATGATCCAGCTCTAGTAAATTGGTGGCTCCCACCCTGCTATGGAAAAAAAAAAAAAGTGACAAGAGCATGTTTCCTATGGCCCATGAAGTTGTTTCTGACTCTAAGGTTTGGACCACTTATCTAGATAAGTGGAGGTACGAGTTTATTGAGGCTTCCTTTTGCGATCAGCAACCAAGTATCTCATTTGAGACACGAGTAACAGTAAATGCAGACAGCTGCTCTACTCTTTAATCCAACCATGTCCACAAGCCTCTGATAAACTGCTCATGTGAGTGCAGAACATACTCTGTATCTGTGAAGCTGTACTCAGAATAGAATAACCATCTATATTGCTCACTAATGGAGAAATTGGCTCCTGGTTCATTCTTGCAAATAAGCACTGATTCCAGCTGAGGCTGATCATACCATTATATATATATATATATATATATATATATATATATATATATATATATATATATATATATATATATATATATATATATATATATATATATATTGATGTGATGAAGGCGCTCAACAAGCAATGTTAAGGAATCACCAAAGTGATTAGGATTCAGGTGGTCTGGGTGTGGCAGTCCATCCAATATTTATTAAAATACGTGAGTCAACCAAAGTGGCGGTGGACCGACCAACAGACTGACAGCAAACATACTGAAAATGTATCTCAGTCTGTAGAGTGATGATGATGGTGATGAAGGTGGTGGTGATGATGATCTCTTGATAAGGACAGCGAGATGGAGTTGAAACTGTCAGGGACAAACTCATTAATGTGTACTTTTCCTCCTTGTACTACTTTACATTTTTCACTCAACGCTGTAAAAAGAACCCAAAAGCCTTACTTGAATAAAAGTAAAGACATCATGTTGAGTGAAAATCACCCATACAAATGGTACTTAGTTGATGTGCTTAGGAACATTCTATCACTGATGTCAAGCAAACATATTTTTGCTCCACAAAACCACTACTTAAAATATCCGTAGACATAACTGTTGGGTCCTCACCACATGGTCCATACAACATAAACAAAAGCCTAACATGCAGCCTCACACTGAGAAAGCCTGGAAACAAAGGAAAAGTGCACCAAACCCAGCGTCCGGTATATCACACCTGGCTGCTACATGTCCGCAGGTTTGAAACCCCGCTCTCCGATTGGCCGCCTGATGCACGGAGAGCTTAAGTTGCACGTCGCGACTCACCGCCATCCCCTCATCACGCATCGCTGGAAGCAGTTTCTGAACGAGAGCGCTCAAACTTTTGGATATTACCTACCCCTAGGCCACAGTCTACAACCTCGCTGGACCAGACCCGGACTGCCTCATGTTTACCAAACAGATTCCGGATCCGGAGGAGAAGCTGCACAATCCAGCCTCTTACCCCTGCAGGGGGAGGATTCTCCCTCATCAAGAAGCGGGCCGCTGCTGAGCTTTCCTTCGGCCATGTCGGCTGTGCTGTCGAACAGCTGCCGTCACCCCGTTAGCAGAACGCCGCAGCGGCCAGCGCCATTCATCCATGCCGAGGAACGTGCTGGATTAACCAGGCATGGGGACGGACACAAGTGAGGCTTAATTAGTGTCTGGGCAGATTCTAACATTATCAGTATGTATTGTTTTCTTTGAGCCACATTTATTTGGAGCGCTGGGACTGATTTAAAACGTTGCACTTGCAGTTTGCCTTTCCTGTGTGCTTACCGCCAGCTGTTATGTCCTTCTACACTTTGTGGATTCAAGTGTTAGCTTTGCCGCCGTGTGAGCGCACAATAAGCCGCGTTTCCATCAACGAACAATGAGCAGCAGAGGGTGATTCAGACCTGAGTTAGTTCGCCAGCCACTGAGTGATAGAAAGTATTGTCTCTTCAAGGTTGTTTCCACAGCATTGACTCTCCTTCCTTCTCTCTCTTTCTCTACTAACACACGCACACACACACACACACACACACACACACACACACACACACACACACACACACACACACACACATGCACACAAACACACACACACACACACACACACACACACACACACACACACAGCACACAGTTAACTTTGTCTCCAAGCCATTGTTCTCACATACACACGGGTCGTAGTAGAACATTCACCAAATCTGGAACCTCAGAGTTCAAATCTGACCAAAAGCACATTGTGGATGGAGGCCTGTCAGGTCGGCAGGTGCTGTTCCGACACTGTTTTGTTCATGTTGCTGTCAGTGCTGCGGTTCATTTCGTTCTCTGTTCCTTTAGTTCTAAATATTTGATAAGTATTTACATTTAAGGTGAACATCCTTCAATTGAGATTGTTCCCTGGTCTAGTTATTGGTCCCTGATTCCAGGGTGGGGCTCCATACTTATTATTAGTATTTATTAATTGCACACAACCAGACCTACCCTATGTATGTACCCTTATGTAACAAATGATTTGACCAAAGTGGCTTTTATACTTCCTGAACTACAGTAATGCAGGAATTATCACAAAGGTTTGAGGATATCAGAAACAATTTCTGCTTCTGCTGCTCTTTTCCTTCTACCTGAGAACAACTTGCTCTGTTACTTCTGGGAACGTCACATAAAAAAGAACAGCATATTAAGCAGTTTGCAAAGGATGCTGAATGCTGCTCCAATCATAGTTTGTTTCATGAAATTTTCAGGGACACATAAAGGGAGAGTGAGATAGAGGGATTGCTGATCTCTGGTTTAAGTAGATTTCCGACTTACGGCAGTTAACTTCTTGATCGTTGTGCTTTGTTGTGAAGTGATGCCACAATACAAAACAGGATCATCTGCGTTGATGTGACCATTCTGCTGTCTCGACTGCACATATCGACCCAGCGGGCAGAACAACAGCTGCTCAGCTGGTCAATCTGACTCCTCCTGGTATAATAAAAGCACAAGCTTGAAGGGTTTCATTCCCAAACGGGATATCCACCCGGTGAAAAACCCCTAAAGCTCTGCATGCTGCTTGGAAGTTAAACTCTCCACAGGTTATAGTTGAGTTTCACCACAGTATCCACAGCACTGAACAAGCAATCGTAGCAATGTTTACCATTGCTTCATACAACCTGTCTTAGTTTAATTAAGATTATTTTTTACAAAAAAAAAAAAAAGATGCTCCTTTGTGCACCAATTCTGCAATAACATGCTCCAGTGAGATCATTAGTGATCACTCTGCTCTCTTGCCTGCTCATATCGACCCAGCACACACAGAATGACTAGTTTCATCCTACTGGGAAAAAAAGCCGTTTGCTGTTTTCCTGTGCTTCTTTGTGTTTCATATGGTAGAGAGACTGACTCGTGATTGTGTGTGTTAGCCACGCATCAAAAGCTTTTCATCAATAACTGATGAATGCTCTGAACGGTCAGCACACAGTAAATGAATGTGGGTGGATTAAAGAGTTTATTATTTCATGTATCACGTGGACACGTGGATCTATTGAATACTTTGACCTGTGAAATTGAATTGTCGTCACGTTACAAGAGAAATTGTTTCACGTTCTTGCTATGTAAATGATAGTATTACAGCACGTGTTCTGCTTCAATGACAGTTCAACAGGTTTTCATCTTTGTGTGTTCAGTTAGAACATGTGCGTCTTCATGTAGACCACGTTTAGCCGTACCAGGACAATATGACTTTGGGGAAATCCATCATCAATGATCAACATTGTCTTTCTTTCAGTCTACAAATCAACATTACTAGAATTATTTCAAACATGTATTTTTTGTGAAATGTTGATGGTGTTACCACATTTTAGCTGATTGAAAAAAGGGTGAGAGACTTGGTTCTCGGTCTTATATATTTAAACCAAATATCAACCAGGTTTTCAACTAGAAACCAATGTTGAAATCCCAGATGATGCCCAGTATGAAGGTTCAATACCAGGTAGAGTCAGGCAGAGAACCATAAATCTGAGCGTCCAACAATGGGTCTACAAGCAGAACCAAATGCTGCAAAGGTAATGTAGCTGGATGCAAATGAGATATTCTGGCAGAGATTGGCCTGCTTCAGCACTGTAAGGCTGATTAGAGAAATGGGAAGCATGTGGGTGAGTGGATGGAGAAGAGGTAGCTGCAAGGCAGGAGGGAGTGTCTGGATCTGAAATGACACGACAGAAAAAAAAAAATAAATAAAAATGGGAAAAAAATACAAAACACTGCAGGCAAGAGAATGAAGTCTTTAGTTTTGCAGGTATTTTATTCTGAGCCAAAGAACTGGGAAAATGAAAACATATCTGATGGTGCCACATGAAAAATGAAGGAAACACCAAACAAGCTGTTAAAATTCTTTGAGGCCTGAGGTAATTGATCGAGTAATGGTATGAAATTTCTTTTGAAACTACAAATTTTAACCAGAACATGGAGGTAGAGTCAAAAGATCAACAAAAACACTGTAATATTTCACCAAACCAGCCTTGTGAAAAAAACATGCAAGACTCCCTTTCGATAGTCAGTGTTTGGTCTGTCTGTCTGGGCTACTATACAAACACCAGAGGTGGGAGTAAGTCACATACGTGCAAGTCTCAAGTCTTAACCTTCAGGTCTCAAGCAAGTCTCAAGATACTGTGATCAAAATCAAGCAAGTCAAGTCGAGTCATGGCTGAGGTCAAACAAGTCACAAGAAGTCTGTATGAATGTATTCTTCATATCTGTAGATGCAGTAAACAGAAGAGTTAGTCAATAATATGATGTAATTGCATAGTTGATCAATTTTATTTTTCATTTTCAAACCCATCAACACAAGAATAAGATTAGATTGAACTGCAGCATACTGCACATCCAGAGAGCTGAGAATGTCACTCTCAGGCATTGCTCCCCTCCTCTATATAAGGAGGCTGAAAATCACAGGACATGTCTGTTCTGTCCTGAAATGTGTGTTTCTCTTCTATAAGACACATTCTAGATCTCGGAGGCGACGTCTTTCCACATACGGCTCCCTCTCCTTGCAAACGGGGCAGAGATCCATGAGAAACAGCAGGAGAGACAGTCTATTTAAAAAAATCTAAATTAAAATACTACCTGGAACTGTTTTTTTTTTTTTTTTTGTCTAATATGTTATTTTTTTGTATTTTTTTGTATTTTTTTTTGTATTTTTTTTTTTTTTTTGGTTTTTCTTTTACTAATACCCATATCCCTGTCTGTCAAACCAACAGTCCATAACCAAAAGACTCCTTATTTACTTAGTGATAGTAACTATCATAAACGACGAGAAGAACAGCAGCAAAAAGCTTGTAAAAAGACTAAAACAAATTGAAACAAGTCAACACTCCTGATTTCTTCGATGACGTGCTCTCTTCTCAAAGTTCCTTCTGTACTGTCTCAGAGGTTCCTTTACACTCAGCAGCACCCTGCAGATGTTCTTGTGCTGCAGTATCTAGTGACGCTACTTCTGGTTGAAAAAGGAGGTACTCACCGCATGCATTTAGTCACAAGTTCTTAGCAAACCAGCCTTGTGAAAAAACAGGGTGTACTCTTTTCCTCTCTCAGGTCTGAGCTCTTTCACTCTGAGCTTATCGCGCAGTGTTTTTTAAGCAACTTATCTGAACTTTCTTTCTCCAATTCAGCCTTTTCATGTCTTCTAGAATATATGTATGTGTCAATAAGTCAGTCAAACAGTGGTTACAGCGAGCAGTTCATTCTAAAGTTAAATCACTTCATCAGTTGCGACAAAATAGGGAGATAACATACACTGGAATTAAAAATTAAAAATCACCAGATGGAAGATTACTACCTAATAATGTGAGGATATTATACCAAGCAGATGATGCTGCATAATATTCACCGATAACATAATACATTGTCAGAGAACGAAGACTGCGTTATGATGACTTAATGTTCAGCTGTCACGATGTAATTAAGAAATAAGCCCTAACAGGTGAGTAGAATCCACATCAGCATGATCAGCAGGAATCCATCAGAAACTGTGATTTGATTAGATGAGAAACAGTTATTGAGTGTATAGGAACTGTGTCGGAATGTGAACTGTGAATTCCCTTGTCAGTACAGATGAAATATATAAAGCTGTGCTGTTGCTGCATTGTTAAATATTTGCTCCTCTCTCTATAGTATTGTGTTGAAACTGGTCCAGACAGGCTGTTATAACAGCCAGATTCTGTGGCTAAATGACAATCGAAGGACTATTCCAGTACATGATCTGCAGTATATTTAGAAATGACTGCTGATATTTAGGTTCAGTAATCATGTGGCAGCTGCTGCCATCACCCCAGCCTCCCCCTTATACCCTGTATTTTTGGTTTTGTTGATTCAGCAAAAAACGCAATGATCATGTTTGTCTTCATTAAGGTGGACTAGCTGCCCAGCAGTATTCATGTTGCTATTCAGACCCTTTTAAACCTCGTACACCTAATGCAGTTTTGCTCTAAATGGTCAGTTCTTTGTTGCGAGTGAGCCATTGTCAGACCGACTGCAGGAAATACCCCCTCCCATCCCCTGTTCACACTATGGACACTTAATACTTTACTTTAGCTCACTCCCCTCTACAGAAGTACCTTCATCACTGTCATTGAGAGTCTTGTGCAATTGTTCTTTAGGGAAATAATGCATTTCTATCAGCAATATTTGTAATTTTCTAATTATTTTTATTTTATGTTCATATAATTCATAGTTTGTACTTTGTATGAAGTATATCTACTATTTTTGTCTGATTATACTATATTTCTACTCCTCTAATTTACTTCACTCTCCATTCTTGTTATAAACTGACTCTAAGAAATGTGCACCGTAATTCCACTGTCCCTTTACTGCCCTTTATCTTTGCAAATGGCAATAAACATATACGTATTCTGTCTGATAACACGAAGATCCAAGTCTTGAACTGTGGTTATTCTTATATGACACATCTGTTGGTTTGGTTTTTATTCTGACATGTTTCTGGTTTCTAGTCTGCATCTGACTGACAATAGTGGTAAAAAGCCTAATGTGAGGTGTCTCCTTTTCAATCACCAGGCGATCCGAACCAGACAGTCTGACTGAGCGTGTACATCCTGACTCCCACTGTATGTGATGTTTTGACATCACCTGCCTTCTGAAATATTCAGTGTGTCACAGAGGAAATGTTTTTTTATCTAGAGATAGCTGAGACGTTCACCCATATCTTTGTTCAAATATTAGAAAAATGAGACAAAGTGCTCTGCCTGTCTGTCATCTGAGGGGTGATTCTGTCTTTGTTGTCCCACACGTCTTTAAGCTGGGTCAGCCACAGACAGTGGCCTTTTCTCTAAGCTGGTCTTTATTATTTGTATTTGTCTGATTTTTGCTCTGTCGTATTCCTGCTCTGATGTCTGATAATCCTCCAGGGGTGACCTTTAAATTCACTTTTAATAACTCCCCGCCTTGAGTTATTCAACCTCCCTCCCACACGCTGTCTTGTGACAACATTTTGTCTTTTGCTTTGCTGTCACAGCAAATAAGAAATTTGTTTCCTCATTAATGGCCCTGGCTTGTTAATTGGATGCTAAATTAATAGTTCAAGGCGATAAATTATCAAAGAAGTTAGTCATTAACTGTTGAGTTGGTGTCTTTGTTAACATGTGAGATGGGTGATCAGTAACGTCTTAGCTGCCTACCAAAGGAATCATGGATGAATAACTGAATGATGGTAATGAGCAGCACTGCCCCGATGCCTCAATCACACCTCCAAAAAGCTTGCTGGTACTGTTTCCTTCAATACTGGCCTGCAATCAGAGCTATCAGCTTTCAAAATATTGCAACCCTTACTACAAAGCTGCAGTAATGCCCGTATTAATGGTTATAGTGTCACAGTAGCACGTGCACACAGAATTATTACTTAACCCTACAGCTTGTCTCATGTCTCTTGTCTCACAAGCATTTTAGCATCTTTCAGCTCATTGTTTTAGCTTTAAAGGGGGTGTTACTTTACCCATTTTTTTTTTTTTTTTTTAATATTATTTTATGGCTCAGTTAGAGAAGCTTTCTGGCAAAATCCCCCGAGGCTAAAATTATCCCAGATGCCTTTGGACCCATGTAACAGACACCAGCACATCAGTCCTGAGACGAGAAGAAGAACTCTGTACGCTAGACATTCCTCGCCAACAAACGCAGACCTTGTAGACTGTGGATGTAATATTCTGCCCTTGTTTTTGTTGGGATTCTATGAATGAGAAAACGTTCATCATGAGCACATTTTGTATCTTAGATGACACGTCTGATTTAGCTTTCTGTAGTTGTTTAAAACATATTTGACAATTACGCTGCACTTTTTTTTGCTTCAGCATATAATTCTGAAGTAAATGTTGACTGGACAGTGTAATGGCTATAGAAAGATGACACCATCTGCACTGGTTCCCACTGCTTTCACAACGTTATCCAGCCGCCTGGATCCATTTTTATTTTGATTTTTTTTCCTGGGGAAATATTGTCAAATTACGGCACACGGGATGCATGGATGCCATTGCACAACTAAAACAGGGAGGGGCATTGTTTTTTTCCCCAGGCGCTGTCTCAAGGTAATGGTGGCACAACAGAAATAACTGCACGTCTACACTACAGATGCAAAACCCTGCCGATGAGGAGGCAAAAGAAGGTGAAGAAAACATGGTGATACATGACTGAACGTACAGGCATTCACTTGACCGTGAGTGTGTGTGTTGTACCCTGACTGATAGGGGTTGCTGAGGCTAGGTGAGCCCGGGTGTGAATGGTTGTTAAGCTGTCTGGGGTGGAAACTCGGTATTACATTGTAGGGGGGTGAGAAGTAATGTCTCAGGCCACCTCCTCTGGTCAAAGACAGTCGTTCCACTTGGCCACATGAAGGCTGGTTGGGTCACTGACCCACGAGTGGCACTAACAATCTGTAAGGACACTCCCACACAGAGTTTAAAAGCCTGCAACTCCCCTCCAGCTTGTTAGAACTGAAGAAGCCTCTTAGATGAGAGGTGAAACATCTTCAAGAAACTGAAACCGACTGAGAACCTTCCTCAACATGTTTCTCATGAAACACAAAATGGGGTCAGATCCTGTCCTGGTGTGTAACATGGGCCAGCCTATCTGTACAAACATGACCACAGGCTCCACTTCTGCACATTTGCATATAAGACGTGGAGGCGCATACACAGCATGACCTGAAGGACTGAAACATGAAAGAACACGCCGACTCCGTCTCTTGCATCTCTCCCTATCACTCTATTATAGCTGCTTCTCTGTAAAATGCTGTGAAAACTGTGTCATCCTCCCTCCCTCGCCTCCTTTCTTCTCTTGATAACTCTCGCTTCCATACATCCCCCTCCTCCCCCCTTCTTTCTCCTCATCACTTTCGCCCCTGCTCTCTCCTTCCCTGCATCCCCGTGCCCTGATCTCCCTCGCTCCCATCACCTCCCTGCCACACTTTCTTCTTCTCCTCTCCAAAGGCTTGTGGTCTTGGTTAATAATTGATTCTGGCTGTCACAGTGTGCTGACAAAGACAACAGCAGGGCCATTAAAAGTTCCTCGCCTGTTCTTTCTTCCTGTTTTTTTTTCCTTCCCTCCCTTCACTTCTCACACGTACACACACACACACACACACACACACACACACACACACACTGTCTCTTGTCTCTCCGTTCACTCTCCCCCCTCTTCCTCTCCGCCTCCTCGCCGCCTATCCTTCTGTTCTGCCGAAGTTGACTTCCCTCTCTCAGTCTGTTCTTCTTTCCCCCTCTTTCCCTCCTTTATTTTTATCCCTCCCTTGCTCACCCTCTTCCCCTTTCATCACATCCTCTGTTGTCTTCACTCGTTTCAGTCCCATCCAAGTCAAGACGCTTGACATCACGTGCACTGCGCTGCGTCGCGGGCTGATGATACTGTAGGTTGTGCAGCAGCACAGTTAAACTGCTGTGACACAGTCGTCCGTCGAGCATGGCAGCACGCTCATGTTGTTGTCATACGTACCGTTCCTCCGGTAGTTTAGATCTGCTTCAATGAGTGCAGGCCACGTATGGAAGCATCTGCATTTAAAATGTGTCTGCAGTCATCCATTCACAATGACGTGGGCTTTCTGTGCAACCAGGTGCTCTTGAAATGATCTGACGTTTTGTTTTTTTGTTTTTTCTGACTGAGAGAATTCACGTGAACATATCACAAGTCAGACCGACTAGACTTCACGTTCCCATTTGTACAACGATTGTCGTGTTTTTATGACGTACATAGATCTCTTCCTGCTTTTCATGTTTCTCTCACAGTCTTTCTGTCTTTTTTCCACTTTGACATATTCTCTCACTCATTCACCTGCTCTTCGTTGTTCCTCGCTGCCTTTTGCGCTCCTGTATTTCCTCCCTCTTGTCTCCATTTCCCTCCCTGTTATTTTACACGTGTCACAGCAGCACTGTACTAGTGTACACACACACACACACACACACACACACATGCACACACACTTTAATAACCTTTCACATTAACATAGGCTCTGAACACATGCACACATACCTGCAGCACACTCGTTATATCCGTTGGATTAAGCACACATCTGTCTCTCTTTCTCATCCAAATGCTGTAATGCCGACACACAAAACTGACACACACACACACACACACACACACACACACACACACACACACACACTCTCTCTCTCTCTCCACAGTTCCGGGAGAGGCGTAACAGCAGTAATCTGTCACGCTCTGTCTCTCCCATTCATTACCGGCACTATAATCCAGCGCACCTCCGATGTGATCAGCCTCCAATTAGAAATCCATCAAGCCCAAGGTGCGTTTAATTGCCTTGTCGGAGCCGCACTTCCCAAGCCGCCACCTTTCTCCCTCCCAACTCTTTGCTTCACCTCACTCTTGGGTGTTCTCCTCCCAGGCAGCAGGATGTCATTTCACATTGACGGTGCCACGCTACTGCTGACAATGGTGTTTATCCATCAAATGTTTGTACTAACAGATTCAATACTGAGTTCCTCGCAAATGAGCTCATTGATTGAGGTCGTGTTGCACAGTAGTGTAATTTACTCTTTGGCTGTCAGTAAGAATATTTTAAAGTGGCTTACATATAACATTTTAGTGCCTTAAAATCAACACTTCATGACAATATTTTTAAGCTTTGGCCTTTTTAAGATTTCTTTTTCATTATTTTTCAGTATTTAGTCCAAAAGTCAAAGATAATGCATGCTGTTTATCTTTCATTCCTCAAAACAAGGCCAGCCTCCCTCGTACATGTAAAGGGCATCAAATTAAACCTTTGTGTTAACTTATCACACCTTACGTCATCGTAAAAACCTGCAGGCAAGCAAAATGCTTGAATTCCTACAAATTGAACTTGTGCTTATACACAATTTAAAATGCAGTCTGGGGCCTGTAACATTTCAAGCTGTGCTGCAAGTAAGACAATCTCCTCATCCCTTTTACTGTATTAGAAAAAAAAAAAAAGCCATATTTAAGGGATGAGTTCACCCAAAAGTGAAAAGTTATTATCCACTCACCCTAATGCTGATGGGAAGTTAGATAAAGTTTTGTAGTCCACAAACAATTTCTGGAGGTTCACGACAAAACAACATTCTCCTGGACAACTGAAGTAAATGGGACTTCTTTTTAAACATAAAAACAAAACAAAACAAAAAAAAAAAATACGTAAAACAGCATTTGTCCAGCATAATGAAAATCCCTGAGAGCCCCAAGATGACAAATTGAAACAATGTTAAATATACTGTGTATTATAACCTTGACGCACAGTCAAACTTTTGGAAGCACTTCAGATGGGGTGCGCCCAATGCTTTTATCTTAGCAGCCACAGTGAAGATTTTGGCCTAAAAAAATATGTGAAAATCAATGTTGGATCATTGGGCTTAAAGAGAACTTGTTTATGTTGGAAAGGCTCTATGGAGCCATTTACTTTCTTCTCTTTTCAGTTGTTTTTTACGTTTTTAAACAACTCCCCAGCTGCTTCAGTTGTTTAGCGGCGTGCTTCAATGCTGTTTTGCTGTGGAGCTCCAGAAATGTTCTGCGGACTATGAGACTTTGTCCGACTTTCCATCGGAATGAGAGTGAGCAGATAATACCTCCTTTCTCATCCAATAATGTCTATGCCAGGCTGTGTATTTGGTATAGATTAGCTGTAAATCATTGTAAGTTGAACTCAAAAAGACACGGTAAAGCTTAGGCTGCTGCTGTCAGAGCCATCTTTGCATGTGAGTCAAAAAGTCTGTCAAATGACCTCTAGCGTCAACGACGGCCACCGCACCAATAGGCCTTTCTGGCGGCTTGAATGGAATCGATATCCTCCTCTCCGTTCAAACTCTAAATGAGCTGAAAGGAAGCCAGACGTGCTGATGTCACAGTCTCCTCTCAAGATGTAGCTTTGCAAAAATGTAATTGAATCTTTCTGCCACACAAACCTTTAACTTCATCCTTGGAATGATAGTTTAAAGCCCAATGCGGGGAAACAAATGTGTAACTTCACTTTCACTTTCAGTAGATATTTGCTTAAAACTTGAACCCTCTGAAACTCAGATGTGACATATTCAAGTGAACTCATTTGGAGGCTGACACTGATCACTGTCACATTCACACTTGCTGACAGTAGGCAGCCCAGACTGTGCACAGCCTTGATAGAGCAGCATGGTCCCCAGCCCTGTTCCGATTGAGGACAGTTCAGTCAATACTTGAAAACATGGGAAAGTGTCTCACAAAGCCAGCGGACCCTTAATCTGCTCTACCATCAAACAACACTTTTTTTTTCTGCTCCGCTGACAATGAACAGGAGGCTGAATTTATGGACTCATAAAATGCTTGAGTTTTTTTTTTTTTTTTTTTTACACCCGAAGGAGCTTTAGATCATTGCGGACACGGTTATGGTCCAGAAAATGTGCCCATGTCCCCGGAAAATGACTCCAGCATGGTGTCCACAGAGTTGTAGCTTCAGAAAGCATTGCTTGATTAGATAACCAGGCCTCAATTCTCTCCGTTTCATCTCGGCTTTTCTTCACTTCTGAAGGTTCAAACCGGTTTGAAGTTTCAGTCCACTGTAGATGGTGCTGGGATAGCTGATTACAGCTGGAGGAGCGCGATACTGACACGTTATGACAAAGTATAAGCAGCGGTTCACAAACAGTGTACGAGGTCACCAGTTACATGCCTGTGGTATTTGCATAATTTATTCAAATATGATGGCATCAAAGAAGCATATATAGACACACATAAAGGATTTGGCTTGTATGGGCATCCTCCCCCGTGCACACAGACAGCCCCCCTGTGGCATTTACAACATGTAAATTATGATTAACTGTTTATTGTTTCAAACCCAGAACGACTATAAAAATCACTGCGGTGCATATACAAATTAGAGAGCTTTTATAGTGCTGTTCACAGACAACGGTCACAAAGTGCCTTACATTGGCAATAACACACGGTAAAAAAACATACAATATAGCGACGACCTGAGCCACGTACATAAAAAAACAGGAATAAAAAGAACAATATAATACACGGAGTAATTGTAGCGCCCACGTAACATCGTGAGGTTCCAACGCCACACACAAATAAAAGCACACAAATGAATGTTACATGAATGGTAAAAAAAAAATAAATAAATAAATAATGATAATTATCAAACATCATAGAAGTAACTATTGTATTTAAGACTAAATAAATGTTACTGGCTGGTTTACAATAAAATCATTTTTCTTTTTAATTTAATCAAATCAAAATGTAGAAATTTATTAAAGTACTGTACTAACTAACCCTTCGCTCTCCTTTACCATAAACTGGGTTTGGACATTTGATAATGCCCCTTAGCAAAAAGTAGTTTATACAAGTGTACTACAAGTACACTTATTTTATAAAAAAAACTGAGGCAGTATACTTGAAGTGTACTTTTTATATACTATATTTCATATACTTAAGAAAAGCATAGTGAAGTATACTTGGCTTATACTGAAAAGCATAAATAATAGTCTAAGACTAAGTACATTAATACTTAGACTTACACTTATACTTCAATACTAAAGCTTATACTTGTGCTTTAGTATACTGTAACGCCCCTTGTGGACTGTGGCGCAAAGACTCTTGGGCATTCTGTTGGTGTAATTATGGTTCGTGAATGTGGTTGTGAATAACATGATGTGTAAGATGGTTACGGGTTAAATTACATCATTGTTCCGTGGTTAAATTGTGTCGAGTTAACAAAGATGATGAAAATGTTGTAACTGTGAGTGAAGGGGTGTTTTCTGAGAGAGACTTCTTGTCTGTTAAATTGTTAGTATGTGTGGTGATAAATGGCAAATCTCTGGCTAGAACGTGTCAAATTAAAAGTACTAATATTTGGTATATCTTGATTTAAGTGCAGATTAAGGTCAAGTTATTGACTTGTGCTTACCTTTAAATTAACAGAGTAAGAATGTTTTTCACTCCACTGCAAACTTACATGTTAATAAACTAAAATGTGGACTAGAAGTATATACTTGGAAGACTAGTAGTATATAGGTGAGTGTACTTGTAAACTTAAAATGACTTTATGAAGTATACTTAAAGTATACTTTTATAAACTTGAAATGTTCCAATTTAGTCCGAAGAAGTATCAAATTAGTATACTCTCTAGTCTGCTGGGTTCATAGTATACTTGCTATACTTATACTCAAGCATACTTAATAAAATGAACTTCAAGTATACTACTCTTTGCTAAGGGGCTGACAACATGGATAAATGCTGATAAAGCCTTTTACATCATATCATGTATTTAATGTTGTATGTGTTATGGAGGATTTTACAAGCTTTTCTTTTCCGGCCAAAAGTCAGTGACAGATAAACAGATGTGCGGGGATTTATTTTACAAAGTGGTGTTACATACAGAATGTTTGGGCTCATTGAGTCAGACGCAGAGGGGGCGGGGTTAAGTGATGAATCCGACCTGACTGAACCAAACAAGTGGATCCATAAATGGAGCCATTCTGTGAAACATAAGCCATCCAATTCAAGCCCAGTCTGAACAGTCAATGATAACTATTAGCTTATGGTTTCACACACAGCCCCAAAGATGTTAAGCATGAATCACCAACTGAGAACGCAATTAGTTTTATTCATGACCACGGTGGAGCGGATACCCATCAGGCTGTAGGGTAAATAACAATACTACAGAAAAGCCCCTCACCGCTTAGATGCTAAAGAGAGAGAGAGAAAAAAAAAATGTGGTTTGTGCTGACTGACAGCTGTGGGGGTAAAATGCCTCGGGGGAGGGACACCTACATAGCTCAGCTGGCGAAAGTGCTCTCTGTTATTTCATCATTTTGGGGTTTGAATCTGGGGCCGAAGCTGAGTCACCTCTCAACAGAGCCCTTTCACCTGACCTGTCTATGAAACAGCAACAGTCTGGGAGTCATTTTTTACGCTGGTCCTTAGTTTCTCCAAAGTTATAATTACTCGTCCCATTATATTTAGAAATGGAATGACAGCACAGTATGATATTTAACAGTCTAATTTTGGATAAACATTATCGTCAATATGAGATGAGAGACCACAGGAGCAGGTGCACAGTCTGGTTAAAGCGATTGCTGGAGGTGTAATTTCTCCTGGTCAGGGCTCAGTCAATCCTGTAATGGCTCCTCTAAGGCACAGTAAGCTCATTAGCAGGCAAAGCCTTTGTAATCTTGACACATACTGACTTTTAACCAGCGACGCTTAAGAAATTATACACATTTCCCCGCTTGACTTGAAAGCATAGAAACCCAACTCGATCTAAACAAGCTAGGCAGTCAGACAGTGTAACAGAGCTGTTTATCTACAGGGAATTAGATGGGTTTGTGCAAGCTCTGACTGAGGGCATGGAAACAAAGGGCTTTACACATCATGGCTTTCTGTCACCTGTGGTTTGAAAGAGCACATTCATACTGACATGCCTGACATCCATTACTTCTCAAGGACAGGTTGTCTTCCATTAAAAGGACACAAATGAATATTTTCTGTCTGTATGCATGACACTGTATTGAAAATAGACAGCATGAATCATTGGGAATCTGTTGTTTATTTCATGCTGATGAGAAATGTCTTGATGCCCCCTGATTCTAAACACCATCATGAAAGTGCCCTTGTGTTCTCTTGTGTTAAATAAAACCAACTTTCTGCATGCTGGTGCCACCCTGCATGCAGCAGTTATCAACATAAATGTCAACCCTATCTTGCAATGTTTAAGGAACTTTATACACCAATACATGTTTTTTTTGTTTTTTTGTTTTTTTGTTTTTACGTGAAATAAATTGATACAGTAGTTGCTTTAGATTCCATTTCTCGTCTTTCCATTTGCCTCACTGGTGAGAGCTTTCTGACTGTGTAAAGTGGCTTTATCAAAAACAAACAAAAAAAAAAGAATAGGAAGCTGCAGTGTACACAATAATACCATTCAAAGCTAGACTGCTTTCAGAACCATCAGTCATCGTCACTTTTACTCTGCCTCGCAGCACTGACAACCTCCATTATGTTATTTTTTTTGTTATTTCGGTTGTGTTTGTTTATTTTGTGGTACAGATCTACCTATCTATTCATTTCCCCTTACAATACAGATCTGGAATATCCAGATTTTAAAACTTGAGACTGAAAGAAAAAAGAAAAAGAAAAAAAAAAAAAAAGTCGGACCATATCCATTTATAACCTAAAGGGTGAAGCAATCAAACATCCATCAACATCCAAAAATGTTTCCGTGCACATGCCGGAGAGAATAAGGTCCTTCTATTCCACTTACCTCTCTGTGGCATCAACTAGAAAGAAAAAAAATAAATAAATAAAAAATGAGAGAAAGTAGCCACAATAGGTGATGATCAAATTCTCAGTGAGAGTTCTCTGGCAAAATAAAAGACAAACGACAAAGAGAACCAAAGGGAAGAAGAGGGTGAGTGAAGGGGGGCCGGGTGAAGAGACAAATGAATGAGAGCTGTTTGAAAGGATGAGAGAAAAAAAGAGAGGCTGCTGGAAAGAAAGTGAGAGTGAACAGAGAGGAGACCAGAGGAGCAGGTGGAGGACAGTGAACTCATACATCTGCATCTGTCATGACTTGGAGTTTTTGGGTGCATTTTCTGTGCTTGGGAAGTTTTTCCTTTTGCCCGAGTATATCAGCAGCCTCTATTAGTTAGAAAATGTGCCACGTTTGCAGGAAGGTGAAGGCTGCAATCTGCCACCTTGTCTACGTGAAAGGGAGGTGTAATATTCCTTCTTTTCAACAAAGCCGCCACTAGGGTAGGTGTAAACATGTGACGTGACATGAAGCACGAAGTTGGGCATGAGCAGTGATGTACAACATATGCATCAGAAGAATATTTAGCCCCATGATACCAGTGTCAGTCATAATTTCTGTGCAGCTGCCTGCTCAAGGCCAGCGGGATGCAGCATAAGCATGACTGGCCACTGCCTTGTCATGGGTGCCCCCCCCCTGCCATGGTATTAAATGTGGCGACACTTGATAGATTTACTTATTTATAGACCTGTGGCCCATATTCTCATCTCCTCAGTCAAAAACATGCCAATCTTAAACCCCCGCACTTATAGGAAGCGTGCAGCGGAGCGCCTCGCCCCCTCCGTTAGCACCAGACAGCTAACAGGAAACAGGTCAATTTTTACTTCAGAATAAGAGCTTTACATTGCACCCCATTGGAGTTTAGAACTGTGTTCTTAGTGGGGGGCTTTTAATTTGAAAGTAGCGACCGTTAGTAGCTTGCCGCTACAACAGCAAGAGGACAACCAAACAGCTACAGAGATGGACTGACTGTTGTGATCAACTGTTTCCTGGTTTTAAAACTCCCCGGCTGTGCGTCGCACAATGGTGGACGTCATCGACACCTCCACCCATCTCACACAACTGCTGGCACATTGACAACTTGGATTTACATAGCAGTGGAGGTGGAAATAAGTGTACCCTCCTAAGCGTCATATTGATGGACCAAAACAGACCCCCAATATATTGCAGTCTGTCTAAACTTGTTGACCTAGCGACCAAAATGACAGCCCAGTATAAAAACGGCTAGAAGTGCAGCGGAGGCTGGGCGTGTCCTTCTTGGAGGGCTGAAGCGTATCTCCCCATCATGGTTAAAACCTTGGTCTACTCTTCATTCACTGCCAGACTGTGTTGTTTTTTTTTGTCTTTCAACCAGATTTAACCCTGTTTCTTCCTCTGTCACCCACCAGCCTCCTGCCTACACACCTCTGTCACCAGCCACACTGCCACTCCCCGAGCCGAAACCTACTCCAGGACCTCGTCCACCCTCTGGAACCACCTCACCACCACCACCCAGCCTGCCACCACCATTCTCTGCATTATCTGGAGTTTCCTAACCTCTGGTAACCCCTCTCCTCGCAGAGCCTTCTTCGTTCTGCTTCAACAAGCTACCTCTGAACTGCACTTCAATCATCAATTGTTAAATAAATCACCTTTAAACCGTCTCCACTCCGGCTGTCTGCTTCTGGGTCCATCTACGAACATTCAAATGGTCACAGCATCATGTTTGAGAAAACCTGTCAGAGATGGATCCTGCATTTCTGCAGCGTTGTGCCTGAACGCGTTCAGTGAACGATCGTTCATGAACTCATATATTTTGGTTGAACATGAACTAAACATACTGTGTTCTGCCTGATGAACATTATTGTGAGCGTGTTCATTCTGGGGCTCTCTCACAGTTTAACTTTGTTCGAGAGAGTGCCAGCTTTCCGTCGAGGCTTCCAGGCGAAAGCTGGCTAAAACACACCATGAACAGGCCTTAATATGTAGCTGGAAAACACATTCAATCAGGCAACACCAGCCACCACAGAGTTGCACTGCCACGTGTCATCAACATGCGAAGCATGGAGGCAAAAACAAATGAAGACAGCAGTGCTACCTCAGACTCTGCCTCCATTCATACGGCATCTTCGTATGATTACTTAAAACAATTTTTATGAAAAGGTCAGTGATGATCCAGGAGGGAAAAATCTGACCTTTTTGTTTAAACTTTGCCCGTCGGGTTTCAAGAATCCGTACATCATAAACATCAACAGCAGACCTGAAATGGCACAGTGAGCTAAAGCACCCAGTGAGCCTTTCAAGGTACGTGGGAGTGAATAGAAAATCAAAAGACACGGCAACAGCAAGCCAAAACAGATCCTCTACCACCCAAATCACATTAACGGTGTACAGTAGCGGCTCCGCTGTCTTCATCTCCCAGCTGCAGCTGGACATCCTGGTTTTGCAGTATATTGTCAGAGAGCTGCAGCTTCAGTGTTGAAACTGAATAATTGCTGTCTGTGGTTCTACATGGGCGGTGGCAATCGTTTTGAAAAAATAATAGCTTGCAGCAACATGTTGAAAAAAAAGAACTATGAACTTGTTTATTTTTGGAACTGTGAACTTAGTTCAAAATTTAGAATCATGAACTAAGAACTGAACTAGTTCATTTCAGAATTTGTGAACTGAACTTTGAACTAGTTCGTGTAGAAAGTGAACTTTCCCAACATCGCATTTCTGGGCCTTGATATGGTGAAATGGTTCTCCGTGAGATGCCAAAAGCTATTCAAGGAAGTGCCATGAGTAACTGAGGTAAAGGTACAAAAGGTTTTGGAGAATATAAAGTGATAGAAACGACGACCGATGCATTTTCTTTGCACCAAAATTCCACCTTCAACTTTAAGCATAGTGAGAGGGAGGATTAGAGGAAACCATTCTATACCCAGACAAAGACATAGTGTGTAAATGATGCAAAGCAACAAGCACTCCGCCCAAAGATGACCTCTGAGACTGATTCTGAATGACTGAGTGAGGGAGGGAAAGCACAGCCTATAGCAAGTGCTTTTTATTATAGTTTTTATTATAACTGACTGGCTCTCTGCTCTGCTTTCAGCCACGCTCAGCATTGGAATTGGCATCTGCTCTTGGTACTGTTGATCTGTGTTTTTTTTTTTTTTTTTTCTGTCCAGACCGAAGTGCCAACCAAAAGACTATCATTACCATCCCAAGAGCAATGCAGCTAGAAAAAAGATACAACAGAAAACAAGATGTTTTTAAAAAAAAATGTTCATGCTGGAGCATTCTTTAAAACTGCAAACGGGGAAAATGAACAAAGACTGGCCAGTTCCACAGAGAGGACAGATCAGAAAGTAAAGAGCACATCATCACCGCCACTAACAAGATGCTCTGATTTTATTTGTCATATCTTGGTCCTGATCAGTCAACACATTCAAGCTGTCAGGTGAGAGGAGGAGGCCTTCTGATGAAAAAACCTTGTAGCCTTCACTCCCACCGCTTTCATTTCCGCTTTCTTCTCAGCGTCTCCTGTTCGTCTTCTCTGTATCACTTGCCTTTCACTTCAGCTGTGATTTTCAGTCTGTCATTTACGCTGAGGAGATAATGGAAGACTGTTTAAAAAAGCTGGTGTCCATGTCTCTCGGGGTGACTTAAATCATCTTTACAAAAGGCACTTTGAATTTTGAACAAGAAAGACGAGGCATTAGTGCAGGATTCAATCTATCACACTTTGTTACACGGCTGACTAAATGTACATTTTATACTCAGATTTGCTTCAGATGTGCTTTTACATATGTAGCGATTACTGACATATATATATATATATATATATATATATATACAACTGCATCAGTGCCCTGTTGTACTGTTAGAATGGGAACAGCTCTGCCATTACCTGAACATATTTCTGTGGAAGAGCAGCACACGTCAGCAATTACATTAAATAACCTTCTGGTCATTAAAATTGATATTTGTATTACACTTTAAAAGCTGGAGTGGTTGGCAATAGCAGCGGTTTTATCGTGCACACTGATCCATTAGTCTATTCATGTAGCTCACTAGTTAGAACACACTGCCAACAAAGCCAAGGCAATTCAAAGTGCTTTATGTCAGACATTAAAAAGCAAGTAGGGAAAAAAAGGCAATGTAGTGAGAGACATTTACAGCTGCATGTCGTAAGTTCTTCTAGAAGCATTTTTTGTTACATTTGAAGAAAATCTTTTGACATAGTGCTGGCAATCAAAAAATTAAATGCTCTGACAAACAAAAGTATAAAATACTCTATAGTATCTGTGGCTCTCTAATAGGCTCATCCAATCATTTGATTCCACCCTCATGAAAAGTTCGGCTGCCTTCATGCTTGCCTGTCTGCACATTAGCGATGACAATGATGTGCTGTGCTTACAGTACAAAAGTCTTGAGATTGCCACTCAGTCGCTAACCCAGTAGCACAAAGCACACAGCATCTGAACCAAAGACCATTGCTTAGCGGCTAATGTAATCACATAGGGTGAGTGTCACGCCAGGTAGCCTTTTTGGACTGAGGTATGTTCATGATGACTATTTTGCTTGTGTTTATATGATTGTTGAACCACTTCATGTATTTATTAGAGTGAAAGGCTAAGAGAGCATGTCGAACGCAGGGTACTCGGCACAACCAAATATGTCTTTTGTAAATATGTACCTTTGCACATGATTTAAACAAGTAAGATTAAATTTTGCATTTACATGTTTTGTCCAAAGTGACTTCAAGTAATTCATACATACACTGGTTTTGGTGGCTGCCAGGCAGATGCTGACCAACACATCAGGAGCAGTTTGCAGTTTAGTATCTTCCCCATGCACACTGCTGCATGTAGACCAGGGGAACTGAACCAGCAACCTTCGTATAACAAGATGCTGGCTCTACCCCTGAACCTAAGATGTCAAAGGAAAAAAAAAAGTGTTTTCTTTCACCACACTTTACAGTTACTATCTGTGGCTCCAAGCTATGAATAAGAGGAGGGTCGTGGTATCATAAGAAACAAGAAAACAGCCTAAACAAACTTGTTAAAAAATAACTCCTTATCCCATGCCATGTCAGTATAGAAACTGATGTCTCCACATATTGTGATGTAAAGAATGTTACAGCAACGTGTTGGGGAAATCCTATGGACATTCAAATCCAAAGTGGGCGTGGGTTAGCGTGTTGTTGTCACACCGTGAGTGAAGTGGTAAGTCACCTCAGTTATGTTGCTAGCTTGATAACATGTAGGTGTGAGTTATTCATTAGTAAACAGTGAAGCTTGCAGTTAGGGCTTGTCAACGTTAACAACTGCTTTTGTCCAAAGCAACTTGCAGTAATTCATACATACATTCATACTGACGGTGGTGCTGACCAGCACATCAGGAGCAATTTGGGGGTTCAGTATCTTGCCCAAGGATGCTTGGACATGCAGACCAGGGGGATCGAGATGCTATCTCTACCCCTGAGTCACAGCCACCTTAAAACTTAAAACTGGAGATTTAATATGGATGTGAACTTGTTCACTAGTGAGGTATAACCTGAGAGGTGGTACCATCTGAGGGAAAACTGATGCCAAGCAGTTGAAAACACTTTATAGAATATCAAGGCAGGTGGCAAACAATTTCCTCCACTGATTCGTGATTGATAGCATTAAATTGTGTCATTCTAACCTGATTGGTTTTCAGTGGACACGACACACACAAATGATACCTTTAATGGAGCTTGTTTAATTTTCTGAATTTTGTCAGTGAGGACAGAGGCACATTTTATCAGATGACTCAGTGTATGGAAGTTGAGGGCAACTGACACGAGTTTTGTGAGCCTGTCAGCCACAGCAAATAAAGCAAGTGCATTATTAATATCCTTGGAGATGATGTCAGAGAAGGACTGCTTTGCATTTCACTGGTTATAATGAACCTGGAGATTAGTTTTTCACCACCTGTGTTCTGCCTTCCAGCACTCTGGTATCCACAGCAGTTATTTCATGCTGCTGTCCTGAGGGTTGTCAACACGAATGCAGAAGTTTACTACTGTTTTCAAATATCATTTTGTTTTTGTTTTTTTCCAATACATATAGCATTTGAATATTTGAAACAGTTTCAGGAGTAATTTTCAGCAATAACGACTCACAAGTTTCTTGCCCTCTCTTCTCTCCAACAGCGTTAACACACACATCAGGGTGTGTCAGTAGATACAAGATCAGCCTGATGTTAAATGAGTTTTCAACTGAAATGTGTTATACAAGCATCAAGTGCATGCTGTTTGCAAGTGTGCAGTCAAGAGACAGATAGAGAGAGGCAGCGTGTGTGGTGGTGAGTATGTTAGTTTATAGTCATGCTGTAACACTTTTAAAGTTTAGGTTGTTTGTCTGGTTATTAAAGTTGAAGGGGTCAGACACAGATTTAGCAACAACTTCGACCCAGGCTAAGGTGGGCCGCTGCTAAAGGTGGACCAGTCATTCTCACTTGAGTAACACACCTTTTCTCTGACACCACTCTTACAGGACCTTAAAGGAATAAAAAAAAAGCCATTTTGGCATTCATGTGAACAGGTTCAACCATTCACACAGAAGGCCTGAGACACACTTGTCACGTGTGAATCCAGCGTGGCTGCTGCGTCATCTAGAGATTTGCACTCTAGTCTATTTCTACAATGGTTCTCATAAAACAACCTGAAAACGACATGTAGACAGCCATATGGACACCTTACTTTACCTTACTTTTCTTCTGCCTTGGCAGTTTTCCATTTGTGCAAACTCAAGTCTTTCCTATAATTTTAAGGCAACTACACCTGATTACAATAGAGTTTGGCCTAATATTTCAAGGCTCCTAGCATGTGCCCATACTAGTTATCATTAAAGTCTGTCCAGAGATGGAAAAGGGTCACCAATTTTCTCACATGATGATGAGCCGATCAAAGAGCTGATTTGCTTAAATGCTTCTGCATTTCTCTAAGTCTGCGTTTCTGAGTTTTCTCTCTGTGCCTCTTCACAGTTGGGTTGAGTGAAGCGGAACAGAGGCTAATTGACTTGTAGTTGTGTTCTAGCTCTTGGTGGGGAGAAGGCTGATTGAGATGAGCTCTATAGGCCCCCTGTGGCTTCATACATACACACACACACACACACACACACATACACAGGCTTTCATAGAGATACAGACAATTACACACGCTTAGAAGTTCATGGGGTTTTAATTGTCTGGTCTCTGAGAGAGAGAGATATTTTTTTTCCTGCCGCAGGATCCTTGTGGGGCAACACACTTGAACCTGCCGCTACGACTGCACATGCATGCAGGCAGCTGTTCAGACCAGCAATCGAAACACAGGTTGTGGACATGCTGGAAATGCATGTACACACCTGCTTTATGTTTAATATTGAAGAAAAATATATTGAATGTCAACCTGTAGAAGATGAAGACCTGGCACTGGTAAATGATGTACTACACATATAGACAGGTAGATACAAAACAATGCTTTTCCATTATGTCATTAAACACTGTGACTTAAAGGTTGGTAGATGTATATTTGGAATCTGCGGGGAGCCAGGCTAGCTCTTTCCCTCAGCTTCCAGTCTCAACCCAATCGCCAGAATATGTTACGTATGTTTCTGCAAAGCCACATTTAAGTTAAAGGTGTATATTTCTTTGTGTATGTTCAATTTTTCCATTTCTCTAAGGCACAAAAGACGCAGGTTTGGCTCTAAATACCCCATTTCTGCGGCATAAACACAGCAGGAAACGTCCTGATGTCTCCTTTAAAACACCTGATTCTGTCCCCACTTCCCATCCAAAATATTTGGGTCAGTGGTGTCACGCTTACAAATGTGCCAATGCCTGACTCATACTCCAGAAAGGAAAGCAGGTGCACATGATATGTCACGTTTTGTACAAGTGTCAATATGATACATAGCCTATGCCACTCAGACGTATCTGTGGTTTAAATGTCAATTGCTATCATTTAATCCTGGCGACTAGACTGTGATCCTTAATGCTAAGCTAGGCTAATTGCATGCTGGCGCCAGTTCCATGTTCAGTGCAGAGATATAATGACTGATATTGATCTTCTCCAAAAAAGACCACCAAACTGCCTTTTAATGCTGTTGTGAATTAAGGACGTCTTCTGAAAAGTTATAGTGTGTTACACAGAACTGTTTCTTGGCAGGTAATTGGACAAACCCTCTGTCTGTAACTGTCTGTCACAGGCTAACTTCAACCAATCAGATCAACATTAGGAAAGCACTACCACCAGAATGGCCTGGTGAAGACGTGAGATGACTGAAAACATCGTTTTCGAACAATAAAAGCCTTCATGGCCAATCTTTGCTCTTCTTTCAATTAATAAATACTGTCCAATTTTGATATAACTGATGCTATAGCATCATCTACACTGACCTCTTGAAGACAAGTTCGGCCACATGGGCGTAGTCTGCAATCTAGATCGAGCTGCGAAATCACATGATCACTTGATCCCACAAATCCAGCAGCCTCACATGGCAAGTAAGGAGAAGTCATCCACACCTGGGTCACGTCATCCCCCAGAGCAAACGGGACACTCTGCTAGGCTGCTAAGACCATCTTTACCATCGAAACAAAAAAAAAAAAAAAACATTTCCGTGACTGAGATTGAAAAAAAAATCAGTGTAACTTTTCAGCAAATTACAGAACAGGATGATGGCAAAATGTTCCAGACCATTTTTCCATTTTGTATTTTGCATTAAATTATCTATTCATGCTGCGGCTTCAGATTGTATAATGACTGACATCATCAGAATAGATAGCAGGTGTAATGCTGGGACAAAACGGTGGGCAGCATTAATGCTAGTCAGAGCAGCTCTGTCTGTGTGGAGATGAACAAACACATACGGTCGATTCTATTTTAGCCAATTGGACCTGAGAGGAATTTGCTCTTAATCATTAGCCACTATTCACCTGGCTGAGAATACCATGGTTTTAATTACATTTAGAAATCAGTACTCAGAGATAGACAAACACACACACACACACACACACACACACGTATTGCTCCACATACAAATGCATAACACCCGGTTTAATTTGACTTAAGGCCCCGGGGAATAATTCAGAGTTGGGTAATTCGGCACACATTGCTTTTCATGAGCTCAAAATAATGAAGCTGGTAATCTAAAACAAAATGCTTCCCTCCGACCAGTGTTTATGGAAGGTTGCACATTTGCGCATATATATATTTATATGTGGAAAGGGCTTGGAAGCAGAAGAGAAAACAATGATGGATGATATTTTTTTACCCCAGATTCTCATTCATGTACACCATAGCAGTGGCTCACGTACTAAGACACAGGCATCCTGCTAGACCTTCCGTCTGTGAGTATCTTTTCAACATCTTGCCATGTCCTGAGGGCAAAAACAAGCCGGGGAGAGGGGCTCTGCCTACCTGACGATGATGTCAAAACACATGCATGCATTACCATCGTTGGGCTATCTGTTATAGTACGTTATCCATAGGGAGACTTTAATGTTCCCATTGCTGTATAAATAAGCTATGCAGCACTGCTACTTATACTTCAGGAGGACAGCAAACTCACGTAGTCCACCTGCTCATTGCTATTCTGATATTATGCAAAGTGAAGGCTCATGGGAGAGTGAGACCTCCATCAAACATATCATCTGGTGGAGGCTTTTAGCTAGTGTGCCTTATAATAATCCTAATATATGGTTTTGGATGTGTGTAGTGTGAGACGGTTCAAGGAACATAGCTGAATTCTTTATGGTGCCGTGAAAACATTTCACATGCTCAATTAGTCCCATGCAGCTGCTGTTTGGTGCTGTAAAGACAATGATCTGAACAGCATGTATTTCATTAATGTATTCAATGTTTTGGAAAATGTTCTTATTTACTTTCTTCACAAGAGTTAGCCGAGGAAATTAATACCACTCTTGTTCGTTTGAGTTAAATTTGGAGCTGGATCCAGGTGGTGATTAGCCTAGCTTAGCAGGAGAAAACTGCTAGCCAGCTGGCTCTCTCCAGAGTTACAAAATGCACACACCAGCACAGCTACAGCCCGCTAATTAACATTGCTTAACTCAGACACACACACAGTAAATTCTAAGTTTGTGTCTCAAGGGTTTTGTAACACCATGAATGTGTCCTCAAATTCTGCAGCTGCAGTGAAGTACAGACATGCGGCTGCAGCCTAAGTTTGCTTGGATGTTTGTGCTGTAAAGGCTAGAAAAGTTGCGCCATCTGAAATAGAAATGCTAATTCTCACTTTATTCAGTTATAGGTCTAGATAGGTCTGCCTATTTGTGATCTCAAGGGGGAGTAGATGGATGGCACATTGAGATGGGGGGATGCAGTTTGGTGATTGTGGTACCTGGGAGGGTGGCGGCCCCCTTCAGATGGGCCACTGCCTGTTCTGTTTTAGTTAGCTGCATGACTAACAATGGCATTGTCACGCCATCACATAGATTAGAATGAAATATCAGCACTCTTACCTGGATTTGATTTTTTACATCAGTTGGTCTCCAAAGTAGACAAACTTTGTGATCTTCTCTTCAGTATGTTATGACTGTAGCCACTTTTTTTAGTCATCTGCTGTGTGTGCCCTATGTTTGTTCTGCCTTCAGTCGTCTATGCAAATAGGTGTGTGCCATAGCCGCACCGTGATTTTATATATTAGCAGGTATATTTAGCTTATCAACAGTGTCTATATCTTACATGCTAAACATCCCTCATTGCCATGGTAATAATAGCATTGAGCTCACCGCCGTGACTAAGCACAGACGCAGATCTATCTATAGCGTGGCTATAGATTCCGTCTGGCAGGTAAACATGCATAGTTTTCTGTTTGCCAGAAGAGCTTTTCCAAGAAATACCCAACCGGTACGAGGTGTTCATATGTTCATTCTACTCCTGCTTCTCTTTCTCTTTCTTATTATCAGTATTTATACCCCTTGTTCTCTCTCGCTTCTATTTTTTTTTTCCATCTGCTTCAAGTGTCAAACAAATGAAGCCCTCAGATTAATCCCAGCATGTATAATCTAGTGCAATAGTCTTTTGTTTGTTTGTTTCCTGTGTGCAGACACCTGAAGCTTCTAATCTGCACACAAAACACACATACATACATGCACGGCAAAACGCACCCCAGAGCTCATACACACAATTATCCAGAAACAATGGAAACAAAGTCTTTAGAAGATTTATAAGCAGCTTTATTTGACAGGAACACGTCTCACTCTATACATCCTCTCTTCCACTGGAGACAGACAGCTGGCGTAGGGTTGAATTGAAACAAAGGCAAAGAGAGCGATAGGAGACAGAGGAGGGGAAAGAGAGCTAGGGAGGGAGACGTGAGAAAGGGGATAAGCAGAGAGACAAAAAGCGAGCGAGAGAAGGACTGAGATGACGAGTGGAGCTGGCTCACCCCGTTTCTGTCTCTCCATGCAGTCTGTTGCAACATCTTGCAGTGGAGTCTATTATGATTCATTAATTTGAGCTGTTTGGCACACCGATGCTAATTGCAGCTCTGAATTCATTCGCTTTTAGTTGGCACATAGTTCTGCTCCTGCTTTGCCTCATCTCATTAAATCATGTCACTTCACAGTGCTAAATTAGGCCAAAAACAGTTCCTGACGTTCAAAATCGAGTACGCGTACATTCATTTTCCTCTTCAGCTTCTGCCTATCAGAGTCACGGGAGGAGTGGAACTCTACGGACTGGCTGCCAGTCAAGTTAGTTAATTAGATTTTAGTGTGACCTGAAACCATTTTGTTTTTACTTAACACACAAAAAAAAAGTTTGTTATAGTGATCAAATCCAATAATAGGGTGTCGAAAGGATGCTCCGACCGCCTGTTGAACCTCGGATTCAGGACGAGCGATGCCAGTTCCGTCGTAGCGGACCTGCCTCAGCAGTGTTGCATCTCACAGGGAGGGCATCTGGGGTACACTCAAATAAACACAATTTCTTCCACCACTTTGCAGCCGCAAATCTATCAGTATGATGCAATCCAGAGGGGAGCGTTTTCTCGCTTCTAAAGCGGAACAGCTTTTAACATTGCAGACGGATTCACAGTGGGGGCCTGGTTGGACACCGGGACCAAAGGGACAATTGACACCTCCACAGGATGGAGACGAGGTCTGTTCTCCGCTTGAATGCATCAGACGTCCTCTTGAATTGGTATTAACTGTTTGTTTCATGGCTATACACACTCACGTGAATCTTGTGTCTCATCTTGTTGTATATATTTTACTATTGCTGTAAATATTTGTACTATTTTTTAAAATATCCATAGTTTATACTTGTCTGTCAAACAAAGAGCTGCTATCTGTGTTTTGTTGTTTTTTTTACTGAAACAATGACAATAAGAATATGTTCTATAAACATCAGATGGATTGTAATTAATTGTTTAGCATGAATCTCTGTCTGCCATGGAACACATGTAACCTTGAAGACCCCTGTTTTCCCTTTACAGCGGAGCGTGGTCAGATAACAACCGAGATCATAAATCTGCCTGAATTGCAGACTGATCTGAATGTGAAATGGTTCTACCTCTGCAGCAACCTTTCAAATCAGTATGAAGTGACTGATTTATTCATTTGTCACAAACTCATCTCATTCAGTTAAAATCCTTGCTCAGGTTAAAGGAAATCCCGGTGTTTTAACACCTTCCAAGCCAGAGTTATTAATTTAAGATTTCCACTAAAACTCAGTGTTTAAATAATCTATAATTGCGAGAATTATGGTGTCAAACAATGAAAGGACAGAGAGGATTGGTTGATGGAGCGGAAACCACTTAACACAAAACTGCTGGAGACAGAGGCTTATGCTCTCTAATTTTTAATACTCGCTTAGTTTTAGTCATTTATACTCTTGTCCTCTGTCTTCTTGTTGTCACAGTCTGCACTTCCAGTTTTTTTCCACTCACCTACTCACCTCACTTCTGTTCCTACCTGCCAGCTACACCCGACTCTTTGCCTGACTCACCTTGCCTGGACTCTCAGCTGCAGCTCATCTGCAGTCAGCCAGAGTAAAGGCTCCTCTGGCGAGCTCACTCGTTGCCAGATTGTTGTTTGCTCTCATGACAGACAGCATTTTTCCTCGGATGGATTTCCCGGCTTCAACTCTGCTTTGTCCTGACCTACCCGCCTCGTCTCTGCCACGGTGGAGATCTTCGCCTTCTGTTTCATCTGTGTCCTGCCAGATTCCTGGTTGCCTGTTTCTGCCTCGGCTGAGCTCCAGCCATAATCCTGGTGGGTTTCATCTCCCCTAAGACTCTGAGTGTTACTCCCTCCCCCGGTCACCAGGTCTGCTCCGGCGTATCTGCTCACTCGGCTGGATTTCATGCTAGCTGCAAATCTCATGTGTTTCCTGCCTGCTTGTTGGTCTTGTGAAATACTCATTAAACTCACTAGTAACTCTGTCCGGTGTGTCTCACAGTTGGGTTCAAACCCGACTCATTACACTTGTTACTTGTTTACTTTTTTGCTCTTTTTCGTTGGGGGCTAGTTTCGATTTTCCCTATTTGATCCATTTGAACCACATCTCAACAGCGACTGAGTTTGCTTTTTTATAACTTTGCTACCAGTTTATATAACCTTGTGGTTTTCGAAGCCAATTGAACCAGAGTCATTCTTTGCCATCAACCAGCTGAGGCCCAAATAGACAGCCTGTCTGTACTAAGCCTACAAACACTGATCTGCTTCCAATTTCAAACTAACATTGCGTGAGGAGACTTGATGGAGCCTTTCCACCTTTTGGCTGCTTCTGTTACATTACGCTTTCTTCTGCTTTTTTCCGTGAGGGTCGCGGGGATGTTGTCGCTTTTACCTCCCTTTTACAAGGGGCTGCGGGAGTTACAGGGGCCAAATCCAGTTAACTCTATGGGCGAAGGCCAGGGTACACCCTGGATGAGTCGCCAGTTCATCACAGAAAACTACATCTCCATCAAATCTATCACCACTGCCACTCCCTCCACACACACTGCTAGGTGCAACCTCTCCTTTCAAAAACCCATCGCTCAAATCACCAGAACTGACTTCTTCCACGTCAAAAACATAGCCTTTCTCCACCCATCACTCTCCTTCTCTGCTACAGAAACCAGACGCCTTCATCAAGTCCAGAAGACAATCATTGCAGCGGTATCCTGTACGGCACACCACACTCTTAAATAAACTCCGACATGTCCAGATCTCTGCTGCCTCCCTGCTCACCCAGACCTGCATCTGTGGCCACATCACCCCCATCCCACAACAGATCCAATTCAAAATCGCTATGTATTATTATTATTATTATTGTTGTTATTATTATTATTATTATTATTATTATTATTATTATTATTATTATTATTATTATTATTATTATTATTATTATTTATACTTTTCCTCTTCGGAGGTGGTGTTCCTAAAATGAGTGCAATGTTGATTTGCTCCTGTGTTATAGAGCCTGTCACTATGATATTAATTCTACTTGTTCAAATAAGTAATTACAACCCCATATAGAGAAGCGGGAGTGTAAAACAAGCCAAAGGAAATAAGAGGGTCACCAGCTGCACTTATTCCCAATGTAGGTTATTCATTCAAAGAGATTTAAGTAGTTACTGTGGATGTACTTGATACTTTAGACAGTCTGCAGTCCACCTCATGAAGATATTAAATTGGTGTTAGACTGAAAGTAAAGTGAAATAAAAAGTTTGGTTATACTACTGAGTCCTTGTATAAAGACAAACTGTATCGTCGTCCTCGATAAAGTTTATTTCAGTGGTCATTAGGCATTAGCAAAGTAGGACAGTCATTCACATAGATGGGATTGCTATTTTTGATACAGTTTCGACAAAAGTTCCTCCTCCCCAGATAATTGACATTTGATATACTCAAGGAAGGTTAAAGAGAAAGACAGATATTACACTATAAGACAGTTTCATGACTTTGACATCATTCCTGTTTTACATGAATAGGAAAATAAATTGTTACTAACATGTGAGGCAGGTAAGAAGTCAGTCTTATTCTGCCACTGCTAAAAGCGCTGCACTTTGTCCTAATAACCCTTATTTTGCAGAAATTACTGAAATCTAAAGTCCAATAGATAGGGAATGATATTTTAGACAAATGCTAATGTGACTGCTGTATGGACCAGCCAAAACAATCTGCTCATAGCTTGGAGTCTGAGAGGGTCAGGCTTCAGAATCGAGGATTCGTAAATATAGACCACTGTGGCCTACAAGGGGATTATCTGCTTCCAAAGCTCACTTCTTCAATCCCAACTAGAGAGAGGCTTCTCACATTCTACCTCAGCTATCTCCTCTCATCATGTGGGTTTTGAAAAGTGAGTGGGAGTTATCGCTGGAAAGTGAAAATAACAATAAATATCCACAGCTCTCAGTAGCCTCATGTCGCATTGGTTTACCCTCAAACATATGTCAGCGTACAGCCCAGGTAGCAGGAGACATGTTGGTAGTTAACGTTCCTACAAACCATCGATACGTTAACATTTCAATAATATGAGTCATGTCATTCACATTACATTACATTACTTTTTGTTTTTGTTTTTTTGCCTTTTTTGTGTTGACCAAAACAGGTATTTTAAGAGTGTTTTCTCACTTTGGCATATCTGGTGTGTGTTTTTT
The DNA here is from genome assembly GCF_904848185.1 of Acanthopagrus latus. Lineage (NCBI taxonomy): Eukaryota > Metazoa > Chordata > Actinopteri > Spariformes > Sparidae > Acanthopagrus > Acanthopagrus latus. The sequence continues at coordinate 21,295,506 of NC_051054.1, read as the reverse complement.
TTATGCTTGCTGTCTGAGGTCACTTGCATTTGACTTGGTAACTTGTTTCCACTTGAATTGGTTGGTTTTCTAAAAATAAAAAATACAAATAAATAAATAAATAGCACCAACTAGTTAAGCTGCTTTGGTTAGGAACATACCTATATTATGTACATAGGTGCAGTGATGTTACTTCACTTCTTGAGCAAGTTAAAATACCTAACCACTGACTTTTTGTTTCACACTGGACACAGACAGCAGTTTCCTGGATGAAAGTCCATGACTGTACTTTTTTGTCTTTCATACTACTTTGACTGACTTCCTCCTTCTCTATTCAAGTAATTACTATGGCCACTAGAGGATGCCACCTAACAAGGAACATCAATATGGGTCATTATAAGCTGCTTTTAAAATTGACCAAGATGGACATTTTTCTAATGAGTGCAGGCTGGTCGAATAACCTTCCCACCACAAATGAACCTCTCCAGAATTTGTCAGTGGAAATGAATGTCATCACATGAAGATGTACGCTCATCAGCGTGAAGGCAGTAGTGTTAATACTGAGGCAGAGCCTGTTAGTCATACCTAACAGGGATTTGGAGCTCTTTCAAATCCAAGACAGTCCAAATGGATGCTTTTTATCCTCCACCTCTCTGGGCTAAACGACGATCACGTGAGTTGCTTATGTCCTGCGTGTGCCACAGTGTGCTCGCAGGAACACAGAGGGGTTAGTAAACCATTCTTAACCATATCAGTTTCCTGTATGGCGGCATTTAAATGCTGAAAGGAAAGCCCCCAACTGCACTCTACCGTGAGTGGGCTTTCTTTCTTTCTTTTCTTTCTTTCTTTCTTTTTAATAGAGTTTTCAACACTCTGCCTCTGCAAAGGCAACACTAATTTCAACCTTAAAAAACCCAAAGAGCTACAGCTCAATAGAAGATCCAATGTACTACAGCAGATGGAAAAAAGAAATTGGAAGGGGAGGGGTAAGAGGGAGAAGAGGCAGTACAGAGGAGATGAAAAGGGGAAGAGAAAGAATGAACAGGAGGCAACAGAAAACAAAAAACAGGGAGGATGAGCAAAGAGACTGAGTGAGTGGTTGACACATGCCCCATGCAGAGTTTGTGATGGACTATTATGGCGTGGAGCACGGCTTATGCAGCAGGCAGACACTGAATCGAATCCAAAAGCCGATGCTACCAAAGTGGCTTCCACACAGCTGATTCTGTCTCTTTATCAACACATTGATGTTTTTCATTCAACTCACATCGACAGACTGGAACATTAATACTTTTGATCCTGAGAACTTTTCTCTTTTTCATCACAGTCATGCTTTATGTACACAGAGACCAGAATCTGCCACTGTTTTCTATAGACTGGAGTGTCTCCGGTCAGGTTGAAAGAAAACCTCAATGGGGCTCCAGACTAACATTTCTTACTCGGAGCACAGTGGCCCCTAACTGAAAATTACTACTGAGCTTATCAAGGAGAAAATAACCCAGAGATTACTTTACCGCTCCGATCTGGTTTTGCTCTGCTATCCGGCAACTGCCATGTTGTCGACAACTGGCAGAGTGTCTGCGATAATCACATAATGACTCGCGACCGCAGTTATAGGTATTTGTTCTAAAAACAACAACACAAAGTATTCCTGACAGAAGGATCAGCAGAACAACTTCTATTTGTCTCTCTTTTGAGGTTTGTGTGGTGGTGTCACCACACAGTGTTTTATTTTGAAAAGTAACCAGATGTTATATTGTTGTTTTGGTGCGTGACTTCCTGTCTGCTCTGTGCTAAATTCCACACATCAGCCACTTACACTGCCATTCCCCATTCCCTGCCCGTCTCACACACATTTGCCTGCCATCTGTGATTCCAGATTCTTTGACTCACACCTCCTCAACACCAGCAAATTGGAAGCACATTTGTCTCAAATTTTGGTTGCAGTCTGCAGCCCTGCCCAACGTTAACTTCTGTATTCACCATATTTTAATGAACCTGGATCCAGTTTGGTTTTGTGTGTGTGTGTGTGTGTGTGTGTGTGTGTGTGTGTGTGTGTGTGTTTTTAACATTCTCAAGTGTTTCAGTTCTTTGCACTCAAATATTATATCTGCATTCAGCTGACTAACAAAGGCCCTTTGTAGAGCACCTGTTTTTTTTATTCATTGCACTTTAATTAGTGAAAGCACCGTTCATTACTGTTCTTTGCAGGTTGGCAGAAATGTGGAAAGAAAATCATTACTTAAGTAAAAATTGATGAAGCACTTTGTGTGAATGGATATACCAGAGAAAACACACAAAAAATCTTTAAATAGTTCTTTGTAAAATATTGAACATCACCATCTCAGTAGGCTATGTGAGGGAGGATGAGGGGGAATATCAGTTCCCTTATTTGCAAAATTTCCAAAATGCATACCCTTTGTTAACCTCTCCATCTCCTGGTAGAAGAGAGAGTGCAGGGGCAGAGGGATTCTTGAGTTGAATCTGTAAGTCTATTCTGCCTGATATATATATATATATATATATATATATATACATATATATATATTCATTCATATATATATTCATTTATATATATATATATATATATATATATATGTGTATATATATATACACTATATTACCAAAAGTATTCGCTCACCTGCCTTTACTCATTCTATGAACTGAAGTGCCATCCCATTCCTAACTCATAGAATTCAATATGATGTCGGTCCACCTTTTGCAGCTATTACAGCTTCAACTCTTCTGGGAAGACTGTCCACAAGGTTGAGGAGAGTGTTTATAGGAATTTTTGACCATTCTTCCAAAAGCGCATTGGTGAGGTCACACACTGATGTTGGTCGAGAAGGCCTGGCTCTCAGTCTCCGCTCTAATTCATCCCAAAGGTGTTCTATCGGGTTCAGGTCAGGACTCTGTGCAGGCCAGTCAAGTTCATCCACACCAGACTCTGTCATCCACGTCTTTATGGACCTTGCTTTGTGCACTGGTGCACAGTCATGTTGGAAGAGGAAGGGGCCCGCTCCAAACTGTTCCCACAAGGTTGGGAGCATGGAATTGTCCAAAATGTTTTGGTATCCTGAAGCATTCAATGTTCCTTTCACTGGAACTAAGGGGCCAAGCCCAGCTCCTGAAAAACAACCCCATACCATAATTCCTCCTCCACCAAATTTCACAGTTGGCACAATGCAATCTGAAATGTACCGTTCTCCTGGCAACCTCCAAACCCAGACTCGTCCATCAGATTGCCAGATGGAAAAGCGTGATTCATCACTCCAGAGAACGCGTCTCCACTGCTCTAGAGGCCAGTGACGGCGTGCTTTACACCATTGCATCCGACGCCTTGCATTGCACTTGGTGATGTGTGGCTTGGCTGCAGCTGCTCGGCCATGGAAACCCATTCCATGAAGCTCTCTGCGTACTGTACTTGGGCTAATCTGAAGGTCACATGAAGTTTGTAGCTCTCTAGCAATTGACTGTGCAGAAAGTCGGCGACCTCTTTGCACTATGCGCTTCAGCATCCGCTGACCCCTCTCCGTCACTTTACGTGGCCTACCACTTCGTGGCTGAGTTGCTGTTGTTCCCAAACGCTTCCATTTTGTTATAATAGAGCTGACAGTTGACTGTGGAATATTTAGGAGCGAGGAAATTTCACGACTGGATTTGTTGCACAAGTGGCATCCTATGACAGTTCCACGCTGGAATTCACTGAGCTCCTGAGAGCGGCCCATTCTTTCACAAATGTCTTGTTTCACAGTCTGCATGCCTGAGTGCTTGAATTTATACACCTGGGGCACTGACATAGTATCACTTTATAAAGTGGATATTGCAAACATGTTCACATATTGAACACAGTTGTATGGTCACCTTGCAAATGTGAATCTCATAAACTACCTCTCTTGAGCAGGTAGTGTTCAGGGCAGTTTCAGTGCTTTTCACTGATTAAGCTGCCTGATGGTGATTAAAAATGATGCCATGGCAGTGTGAATCAACAGTAACGTTGAAGGCCATAAAACCGAAACATTGACCTGAAAGACACTAAAACAGCTTCAACCAACTGATATGAGCAGATGAGTGATATGTTTTCATGGATTTGTCATCTAAATAATTGCTATCACATGACACAGAAACATTTCACCAATTGTTATTACAAAAATGCTGACTGTTAGAGCTTTTATTTTTTATTTTTTTAGAAACACCAGTTTTTTTTTTTTCATTAAATAGTCCACTCAAATTTAATAAGTAACAAATAATGTATGTTCTGCTACTTTCAACTCAAAATCTAAAATATGACTGATTGATGATTAGTTCCCATGCTTTAGATGACTAATTCATTAATCAACCACTCACTAATTATTTATAACCTTTCTTTTCTCTTTATGAAAAGAAAGTGTGGAGGTGTCTGCGCGGTGTCATGACAGTGACTCATGTTCAGTTGCCAGCTCATGCAAAGTTTAATACTTTGAGTAACATTTGTCTTTCAGCAAAAATCGATATAACAAACCCAAACAAGCTGAAGTGCTTTGCTGACCACTACTGCGTCTCTATTTGAGTTAAAATGTCTTACTTACACCTACACCCAACCTTGACTGAACGTTGTTTCAATGCTGTGATGCGGTGGGTGATGCTGTTGACTGTACCTGAAGTAGGTTTAATCCATTTTGTCCCCAGGCAGCCTGCAGCTCCAACAGACAGAATCGCTTCAATAAACTGGACACAAACTGAAAACAGATGTCAAGAGACGGTAAAAGATTGCTTTTTTTTTAAATATACGCATTAGGATGACATGAAATTTGAACCCCTACGAAGTGTGTTGAGCTAATAAATGTGTACACACTGCTTTGTTGAACCGCACACAGCACAGCATTTTTTGTAGCAAAGTCACATTGTATTGGTACCATGGTCATAGTAGCTGTGTGTGTGTGTGTGTGTGTGTGTGTGTGTGTGTGTGTGTGTGTGTGTGTGTGTGTGTGTGTGTGTGTGTGTGTGTGTGTGTGTGTCTTTCAAGGAAAATTGTATATGCAGTCTTTGGAAAAAGGAGAGTTGGTAGTACCTCACGATTCATCAAATCAACAAGGCACTTTTTTTTCTGATGGAAACCATGTAACCATGCTCACCAAGTAACAAGAAGTAACTGGATGTTGCCCTGAGCCAATTTGCTTATCCATGAAGTCATCAGCCAACTATTTACTGCTGGAGAGCCAAAATGAAACAGGTTCTGTTAGCATAATTAGCCAGCTAGATTCTACCAGTACCTGTCCACAAGCTTACCAGGATTGTCCAGTTAAAACTGCCTGCTTTGGTCAAGTCTTTGAGTCATTGGGTCTCATACTAGGACGGCATTTTTTAATCTCCAGCACTGTTCAGTCCTGATCGCTCCCGATGCTACATACTCGTTTCTAACATTACCAGCAGTAACAGAAGTGGGTTGAGTTGCAGTCCAATTTCCCACTCATTTACAGCCAGTTTCGGCACTTTCGCAATATTTTGGCCAGTGTGTAAATCAAACATCAAGTTAGAGCAAAACTCACTATTTCCCACTGCCATCAATGATATGGGCAGTAATAATTAAGTAGCCTTGGGTAGCTGGAGAGGTCCAACCGTCTGTGGTTACTGCCACTCTCTGAGATTTCTTGAGGGCTTAATTAACCTTTACTTTCACATCCTCGTACATGGCAGGGACTACAGATTTGCTGAAGTGTGTGTGTGTGTGGGATAGAATGTGTCATTTGGGGTCCAGAGTGTTGACAAGCTTGTCCTCGACAAGTGGAACCAGTCTCATGTCTCTGGCAGCAAAAATACCAGTGTTTTGTGCTGTCTCTTTCATCTGCTGACTTGACGCTGTTACGGCCGCCGCTGGCTGCCACTTAGCGTGTATTAATTGTGTTGTTTACATGAGGGATCCTGCTGGTTATGCAAATCCAGTGCTGTGATTCCCTATCGAGGATTGGTCCTTCTGGAGCTGAGACCGCCTACTTCCTGGTTACTCCTTGCTGGCGTCTGTGATTGGTGTGGCTGTGATTCGACCAAACCCACCAATCGGGAGTCTTCAATCAACCCCAAGCTGCATTTAAATAGCTTGTATGTCCACAGTTCTGTGTGGCTGTGAACTGGTGATCAGTTTGTAGCACAGTTGGTTGCATACCATTGTGTTAGTCTAGAGCGTTTTTAGTGTTTGTGTTTCTTAGTATTGCCTGGCTGTGGCCTTTCTGAGTGGTTTCAGTAAGTGCTTTTGGAATCTTAATGTGATTTGTTTGATACAGAGTACCAAGAGTTGGACAGTCTTTTGGGTTGAGACCTCTAAGTTGCAGAATAACTGCTAGTTTGTTTTTGTCCATTGTATTTTGTAAGCTTATGGGTGCTGACCTCTTTTTGTTCTTTAACATATTTTTGAGCCAAAAGCAAAGCGACTTCATTTTGTGTATCGGCTATTTGTCAGCACCTGTATAGCCTCTTCCTGTTATTTTCTTGTGCAAGCGCACTCTCCTTGGTTAATTAAACACCTGACCTAAACCAGAACCTGTCCAGTTGTCGCATTCCACCTCATTTCCTATCACAATTATATGTTACTGCTCTTCAAAACAAGCTGGGTCGTAACTACGCCAAAAGGAGTATTGCAAATGGCCTCTTAAGATATTTTTGACCTAAACTATCTGGTTTATCAGGCGGTGAATGTAGCTTGTCCTTATGATGCCATTGTAGAAGATTGAGAGTAAGACGCTGAAGAAGCCACAGTGCAACAACAGGCCTTGCAATTAGTCTTTTGTTAGATCCACAACTTTGTCACCATTGTCTTGTCTCTGTAAGGTGCCAGGTTTTGAAAATCAGCTCACTGGTCTAGCATTGCACTCCTACAACACTGTTGGACTCATTATGGATAGTTCAGAAACAAATTCAGCAGAACCATAGCAGCAGATAGTACTTTTTTTTTACCACACATTCTTCCTTCTTTTTCATCACTGGAGGAAATTAATCATATTACGAGCACCTTTCTCTGGAGCCACAGAAGACTGAAATGAATTAGTATTCTCCAAGACCTATGAACAGACTTTAATATGTAAAATGTGTGGAGTTACCCTTAAAAGTTTGAACCTGTCTTTCTACCTCCTCCTCTTTTCTTGCAGACTTGGGATCACTGCCAGAAAACATCCAGGTCAACGACAGGTCAGTCAAGCAATCTGAGATTCTTCCGTTTCCACCTCTTACTTCCCTCTGGGAGCCATAATTGAGATGATGTTTTGATCCTATTTTCAGCTTCACACAGTGTATCTTTATATGTTAGAACTAGGGGGAAAAAAATATGGTGCAATGTTACAACCCTACCAGCTACAGCTGAAAAAAAATATTAACTTTACGTTGTACAACCACTTGCTTATGTTTAGGCTTCAGGACTACTCAGTTAGGTTCAGGAAAACATTGTGTTTTTTTTTTTTTGTTTTACATTATATACGCAACTGCAGTTACATAATATATGTGGCATAACTTCTCTATGTTAGTAAGCTAAAACAACTATAAGTATATATTTAGTGTACAGTATAACCTGATTTCAGTTTCAGCCAGTAGACCACTGCTATGCTTGGTTGACCAAACCATACATCCCCAACTTCCTTACACGTCTTCTTGGTCCTTTTTGTACTAATTTGTCTGCTTCCTCCTTTAGTGGCATAGTAATTGTTAAGGCAGTAGAGGTTGCTGCCTTAACAAAACAATAAGAATTGTTTGTAGTAACCTAATTCCCAAATCGACCTATGTAGATGTTTTCTCATGAGGATGGGCTTGTTTTGCTGGAGTGATTGTCTGGTGTAGAGACATTAATGAAAGGCAGCAGGGGTCCTGCCGCTGTCAACTCCCCTAATATAATTTTACCATTAGGTAAACGTGATTGCCATTCTGAATTTGATGACTGCTTATTTAAGCTCTTGACTTGAATGAGAAACACGAGGGATTTTGAAACCAGGGGGGTGGTAAATCACTAGTGACTTATTCTAGTGTTTCTGCACAGTGTGTCTGGCAAAGTGACTGTATGGAGGCAACAACAAGAAGAAGTAACTCCTTTGAGTGCACATCAAAAGTGTGCCAGGAGCAACAGCTGCAATAGCTGCTTCAGCATCAGAGGAATGAGGAAGAACCAAGTCAAGGATTTCTGAATCACTCAATATCAGGAACAGACATTCTATGTCTTAATAGGAATGTCTGCAACAATTCTTCAAGCAACACAAGCTCCTTAAGAAAGGACCATACATCGAGTGCAAAGGGCCAAAATGTGTAGGTGCTTATTTGCCCCTTCTCTTGGCTATACATATACATTGTCCTCACAGGACTTTCCAGGATTTTGTTTCTCGAAAACTACTCAATGATGACAGCAACACTTTATAACCATAGCAGTAGACAGTGTCAGGAAATGGCATGAACACATAATTTGATTGCTTTTCAAGTGAAGGATAATTCAGTTTACAAAAATCTTTTTTTTTTTTTTTTTTTGTCCTCAGAACAATGACTCACTCGAAAACAGGCTGTCGAATATGATATTGTTTTAAATGAGGTATAAAGCACCCTTGTTTAGGTAGAGTACAGTCGCTCTATCTTTTATTCTTACACTGGCTTATTTTAAGTTGCAACAAATTCCAATTGAAACCTTTTCACAAAGCACATTGTGAGCAATTTAAGCTTCAACACTTACCCACTGATGAATGTCAATGTCAAAATTAGTTTTCCGAATACTGAAGTCTTTAGATGGAGTATAATATTCTATAGAGATGAATAAAAAAAAAGTAATGGGATTACAAAACAGCCGATCACTGGCAAACAGCTGATCACCCATGAAGTAGAGGTTAAAGGAAAAAAAAAATACAGTAAAACACTGTTTACTTTTATTGATTTGTTTGTGAAGTATTACATCAGATTCATTTTCTTAACTTGCTGTAAAGTTATGAATGGTGTTGATGTCCCTGTTCAGCATACACCTCAAACTAGCTGACGTTATTGCTAATGTTAGCAAACTCAAATATGTGATAGCTTAGGTGCAAGCTAAATGGAGATTTTACTATTAAACATCATCTATGCATTAAACAAGTAACTGACACCAGCTAGCTGTTACTTTACTGTAGATACTGAGCAGTAGTTTAAGGTTTATTTTGATGTGACGGTGGTGTGTACTTTGGCATGGACGACATCCGACAGTGAAATTTAAAATATTTAAGTTGTATTCAGTTCACTATGAATTATATAAAGCAAACATTAGTGTTGAATTGTGTGCAATATTGCAACTCATTCTGTTATGCTTTTTGTATTAGATTTGATATATCATATAGTTGTTAAATAAGTAATAAAGAGGGAGAGCTCCTTGGCTGCACACTTTCAGTTTTAAATGTTTGTAATTGTTTTCAGTATAAGATTCTTTGTTTGGATGTTTTGTCTCTTTCTATTCTGATCCTTTTTACTTTGTATTTCTAAATTGATGCAGGTTCAATGCTGAGATACATACAAGGAGGAGCTCAGTGCCAAGAGGAAGATACAGATGACCAGCAACCATCTACAAGCAGTTCAAGCACACATCAAACCTGTCCGGTCAGCAGGTCTGTAGACTTCACAACACTACCAAGCCCTGATCAACCACCCTCAACCAGCAGTTTAGGGACAGATACACAGCAGAGAACCACCACCTATGAAAGCACAAGTCCTGTCATTGAGAGCCCATCAGGGCATCATAAAGGAATTATGCTTAGTCTAGCAGTGGTACTGCAACGAAAAGAGGGAGGACAAAGGCTCTATACCAGGGGTCATCAACTGTGTCAACTTTGTCAAAGGGCCAGAAATTTTAAAATAAAATTAGTATTGTATCCTCAGTTATATATATATATATATATATATATATATATATATATATATATATATATATATATATATATATATATATATATATATATATATATATATATATATATATATATATATATATATATATATATATATATATATATATACTAATTTTCATCCAATTTTCTGTTTTCTTTAAAAAAGACATAAAGGAATTGGTATGTTTTTACTCTCCTCTCCAAAACTCAGCCAACTTTCTTCTTCTTGAGGAGTGAATTTGCAGCATTTCTCTCTTGCAGCTGTTTCAGGGTGTTGTGTGTTTTTGGTGTTTGCTGCATTTTTTATGTTGCATTTGTTTTGGGGGTTTGTACATTTTTGGTTTGCACATTCCTGCTTTTGCACTGTCTTGCCATTTTGCGTTTGCCCTTGTCGGCCACCATACTTATTACACTGTACTGCAGCAAGCCACTAGGGGCAATAGAGATATTTTGCTTCATATTTGTGAGGCTGTCAAGCTGTCCATCACTGTCACATGCAGGTCATAGTTTGTGGAGAACACTGGAAGAAGAAAGGCCTTCTGAATATATTTGCATGAAAAATGGCACTCTCGAAGAGCCTTAAGTGGAAAGTTGATGCAGATAACAGTAGCTTTAATGAAGAATGGACTGATAAGTATGTATTCATAGTGCCAACTTTTAGAGATGCTGTACCTGTGTGCCTTTACATTACATTACAACACAAAGCATGCTAGCTTCAAGGAGTCATATGCTGAACAGTCAGACGCCCATCAGAGAAAAATTTCTGCTATTAAATCTCAGTACTCCCATGCCAGCGGAATTATTAACAGAACCTCAACTGAACAAGAGAGGGCAACAAGTGCGTCTCTGCAGGCTGCCTGGGTACTCTCCAAGCAGAACAAGCCATCCACCCATGCTGAGGGTTTTAAGGAGTGCGTGGTGGCTGTTCTGGAGAATCCTGCCACTGACAAATCTATCGACGGGATAATTGCGTCTGTTAAACGGCTGTTCACCGTGTCCATGTTTTGGCAGAGGATGTCCAGCAACCTGTAATTGATGAGAACAAAGAAGCCAGATACCTCTCACTGGCTATTGATGAGTCCACAGACAATACTGACATTTCCCAAATGTGCATTTTCATCAGACATTTCGATGGCAAAGATTTCAAAGAGGAGCTGCTGGCCTTGATTCCACTGGAGGGCCTCACCACTGGCGCTATTATCTTTGGTACGCTGGAGGAACTATTTCAAAAGCATGGACTGTCATTTGAAAAAGTCAACCTGACTGTCACAGATGGTGCTCCTGCCATGATTGGCAGAAACAGGGGACTAGTGAGCAGAATTAAGGCTGTCGCTCCCAGCATTAACACACGTCGCTGTCTCATTCACCAAATCGTACTGTGAGCGAAATTAAGTGGCGATCTTAAAGAGGTTATGGACAAAACAATGAAAATAATTAACTTCATCAGGTGGAATTCAAGTACACAGCATTGTTTATTCCAAAACTGTGTGCAGGAATCTGAAACCTCACATGATGACCTCTTACTCCACAAGGACGTGCACTGGCTCAGTAAGGGCACTGAAGCGTTTCGTTGAACTCAGGGATCAAGTTGAGGGAAAATTTCTCTACCTGATTTGATGACTTTGCCATTACCAGGGATGTCATTGAATTTGTGCGTGACCCGTTCACTATCAGCCCAGGTGGAGAATTCTCCGCAAACGTGAGGAAGGTGATGCCGTTTGGACGAGGCGGCTATTCAAAGTGAACTGATTGATATCCAGGCCTTGGTGACATGAAGGCTGCTCTCCGTGGTGCTGAAAGCTTGAGCGCCTTTTGGGTATATACAGACTTACGAACGACAAGACAAGGAGCAGATGAGGAGAGGGAGGGGAAAAGAGGACAGGTGAGGTAACGAAGGGAGAAACACAGAGAGGGAAAAACACAGAAGCACCGAAAAGCAAGAAGAGACACAAAAGGGCATGGATTCAAAATAAAACGCTACAAAAAGACACTGAATCATAACAGGATGATGTTCTTGAATGATGCTAGGTATGTTGTCAGACACCAGCTCCTGTCTGGTACCGGTTATGTAAAATGCCATTAGAAGATGATTGAAAGTCAACGAACACATGGTGTGGGTGTGGGATTGCTGGCTCGAGCTCATTGTGCAGTCTGTAGCAGCGTCTTGTAGGGGAGTCTATTAAGAGTCATTTATTTGATCAGTTTGGCAGATTGATGCTAATTGTACCTCTGAATCCATTTACTGTCAGAGAGAAAGACAGACACAGAAAGAGAGAGAAGAAGAAACACACTGATTTCTAGGCTAAGGAACCTTATTTTGCAGTGCCCAGCGTACATTTTTTTTTTTTTTTTAGTTAAAAAAACAAAAACAAAAAACAAACAAACTACAATCTCAATTATTTTTATAACTGAATAAACTCCCAGAGCTTTCCTTAACATTACAACAAACCTTGAAAGAAACGTTAAACATAGAAATGTTGCACTGTTGCATCAGTCTGCTGTGAGCCATTCTGTATGAGGTATGCCCTTTGAAAACTCTCCATATATTGACCTTTTAACAACAGTAAAACAAGACAATTGGAAACAATAGGAAATGTATGAGTCACTTGGAAGGATGGCTCTTTCCTAACATGTACTTCAGACAAAGAAAGGATGCATGGTATTAAAACACAAAATAATTGATTGTTGTTTAATTGCAGTGTAATCAAGCACCTTGGACTAAAAATGACAGAAAGATAAAGAGCAAAGAGAGATAACAGAACTGTCATATTTATTAGAATTTAATTTAACAGAGTCCCACTGCGTTTTTAGATGTCTGAACTGTGGTTTATTGTCTTGCATAGTTTCATCTCCAGCCCCTGATGTGCTCTTAAATGGATGCAAACGTGGGCAAGCGCTCACGCTCATGCTCTGCTCATATTACATGGGTTGAACACATGGGTGGACATGTTCACAGGTGGGGTTGATGCGTTTGGTCCACACGTGAGCGCAGTCAGGATTTTTGAAATAGAAACCCTTTCAGACATGGGCAGATGATGAAATGTGCATCAATCCATGCTGTGGGTCTCTGAAAGCAGTAAAGATGATCTGTGTTTAAGTCGTCTTGTACAAGTTTTTCACCGGAGGACCCTGTGGGATTTTTCTTTTTTATGTGTTAAAGTGTAATTCCACCAATTTTACACATTAAAGTGTGTTTACAGGTCTTGGTGAGTACTGCAGCATATGTGAAAAAAAGTAGTCTGGCTCCAGAGTAAGCAGCATGTAATTGGATAACCTGCCTCCAGCGATGTCACTCAGAAGCTTAATTGCGTTGTCGATAATGTAGGCTCCAGATTTTTAAGAGCAGTCCACTGTTGATCATTATAAAGTATGATAAAACGAAACCACCAACAGCTTTGTGTGCAGTGTTACCTGAGAAACTCACAACGTAGAGTTTGGTCAAAAAACTCCACAGAGTAGCTTTGACAGTGTTTCATCCATTGTGCCATACAAGGTTTGTACGTACCATTATATACAATAAATAATAAAGTGCATTCATAATGTATGTTCACATTGCTGAGTGTGCGACACACAGATTGAATGACAGATAAAGCCACAGCACGGCAGCACAAGGGGCTCTTGGATTGGTCTTTGTGTGTAACAAGAATGACAGCTGTCAGGAAAGCTGTGCTGCTTCTGCAGTTCCAAGGGTTCACTGTCACTACTGCTGACCATCAGTCAGTCATTTGCAGTCACTATGGAAGTCAATCTTGCTGGTGTGTTTTGTGGTACAGTTGACGGGTCTAGGGAAATGGGAGTGGTTGTGCAGAACGGAGAAGGTTTTCAAGCGAAGTAGCGTTTGTTTTCAGACATATTGGAAGCCAACATTAGCAGTTAACACTTGATTGGAAATCGACAGACATGGTGAATTCTTGAGTCATTTTGTCCTATGGATAGTCAGTAAAAGATATCTTTAGGTACTCAGTTTGGAAGTATCTGGTCAGCTAACAATGACTGTACAGTTGTACAGGGGAATTCCAGTTATCTAAACCTGGGCTCTATATTTACATGTTTTGGTCTGCAGATGATTCATACTTCCCATAAGGTTTCCAGCAGATTGTCTCAGCAGGTCGTCCTTCTAGGTGACTGACAAAATGATTCTTAAGGAGTACAACCTTTTCGTTAAATAATAACATCTCTTGCTTAACCAGACACACAAGTCTCGTTCTTAAATCTTGTGAGATGAGTTGTTACAGTTGTTGCCTTATCTAGAGTGCCAAACCAGAAAGTATGAATCATTTACACACAAAGAAATGTAATTATCGGGTCCAGGTTTAAAATCAATGAGCCTAAAATGTAGCTAGTAGTGGATCATAGTTTTGATTCTATGATTACTATAAGTATTAAGACAATAATAGGTGTCTCCACCTGTCAGGGCCTGTACATTTGGTTCCTTTGAGATCAGAGGGAGCCATGCTGATAGGATCTGAGACTCAAGGCTTCAGCAGTTTCCCAACACTGACAAAACCTGAAGTAACTGAGTTGAGGTTTTATTGCAGTGAAAGTCACGCCTCAATTGTCCTGTTTTTGTCATTTCCTGATACCCATGTACACTTCAAATACTGTATAGAAAGAGGAGTTTGAACTCTGCCTTCTTCAGCATCCATCAGAAGGCAGCGTAGATCTGCAAGTCAGTGTGCAGTTGTATCAAATCATCAAAACGCTTGAGGCAAGAGATTCCATAATGTGCTGGCAATGAAGATAAATGATTCTTATAACCTCTCCATGCTGCATCTCGCAGTTAAGGATTCGTCCCTGAAGTCGAGTCTGTGAGCTAAGAGTCCATCCCTCTCCTGCACAAAAGGCACTCAAGGGCTTTAAACCATAAGTGTGCATAAGTGTGCTTCTCCTGCTGGGCAGGGGTAAGGTACGATGGTAATTTGTATGGAGACTGAGGTGTGCAGAAGTGCACCTGTGACAATCACTTAAGGTTCATCATGTCCTCTGTGGTTATATGTGTTCATGGTCACACTAAGGGTTGACAGCTTCATTATTAGCACATGTTCTTTCCCATTTTGGCAAAGTTGAATATTGTCAACACTGTGCTTTCACCTTGTTGTCAAGTGTGTACTTTCATCATTTTCAGGCCAGCTACTAATTATTGTGAAGGTCCCTGTGTTGTCACTGTCACTGTCCTTACCCTCTCATATGCGGTGATGGATGGGGGACACTTTCCAATAAGTTTACCCAGTGCAAATTGCACACTCAGGCGTTGCCATTAATCTCTGTAAGGGCCCTCCAGTTGGCTTGCTCACCCAGAGTGTACTATTTGGGTGAGCAGTGATGTTCTCAGTGATAGTCTACAAAAAAGAAAATACATTATAGATTACTTAAAATACATTAAGACATTAAATTCCTGGCCACACTAAGGAGAAAGTGCTGACAATAATTAGTTTAGTTCTAGGAGTCTTCTAACCCAAATGAAACCGCTATATGTCACTCTTATGCTTGCTGTTTCCTTGCTTCCACTTTATATGGTACGCTAAAGTTAAGTTAAGCTAATGGTCTCCTGGATGGAGCCTCATATTTATTATACACACCTGAGATTGGTATCAATGCTCTCATCTAACTCTCAGCATGAAAGCGAAGGGCTTTCCCCTTTTTCCCCGATTATTTGAACTTTTTTATCTCGCTGTATTTAACTTGCGTTATCTCAATGTTGACTGGACACCAGTGAAAATGAAAGGCAGCTCTAGACTATGTACATTAATATGACTACCTGCAAATACTAGAGAAGAAAATCAGAGAGCCTGATGACATTACTAAATGTAACCCTCGGCAGATATTACTGCTGTGTTCTAACATTATTTCTATGGCGCAAATATTAGTGAATTTGTAACCCTCCAAAGCAGAGAACCCTGCCTAATTTGTAACTAAATTCATCAAATGTAAATGTTGAACACACACAGTTATCAGTCATCGCTTGCCTCATTTTAGAAAGAGAGAACCAGTGAAAACACTACTTTTACAAACAACACATTGTGTACACAGCTCACCGCTGCTCTGGAGTCTCTACACCATCAATAATCATCAATCGCTGTCTGGTTTGGCTTAGCCTTGCCTGGTAGCTGCCGACTGTACCACTGTGCGCTCTCTGATTGAACAAAGACATACCTGAATTTTTTAAATGTAACACCCAAAAAAACCCCTGCAGGGTTTCAGTGAAATTAAAAATCTCAAAACATTTTGATTTTGCCTGCAAGTTGCAGCTTCTGTATGCATGTTCAATGCAGTGGTCTGATGCTGTACTGATGTTAGATGGATAGGCTTCTGACTGAGCTGCCGCATTTGACAAGTTGGGATTGGGGACATGTTGAATATACACAAATATGATATGAGTTGAACAGTAAAAATGTTGATACATGAACATATATGAAACATAAAGATGTACCTGTTTTTTGTCGGTGGTCTTCTGGATTACTGATTCAAGCACAGCTGCTCTTCATGTGTGGATGGTGAACGGGGCCTCAGTGAAACTTACAGACACTGTGCAAAAATTAAAAAGAGCAACCGTAGAACAATAACTTGATGATGGAGCCAAAAGAGAGCTTGATTAGCACTAACCAAATCTTACTTACTGAAAGCTTGCGAACGTTTGAATATAACAGGTGTTAAATCAACTGACTGAGAAAGACAACAGGGACACTGAGCCTCACGGCTCAGCTGCTGCTCTGCACATGACTAGACAATACACTCCCTGACAGAGCGAACAGCTGTAGACTTGTGTTCATGCATGTCTGTTTCCACAATAATATAAAACTCATCAACTTTAAACGCTGGGAACTGGCATGGCTTCCCATGATAAGAGGCAATTGTGTGAGTCTTGCGCTTAAAGAGCTGGCAGCTCAGAAAGAGGGCTGATGAACAGAAACGTATTAAAAAGAAGTCTTTACCAAAAACATCCAAGGCTGAAACCCTGTCAGCCCAGCCCTTTATGAGGCTTTTTTTAAAACTGGAATGACAATAACAAAGCCAATTCCTGAAAATGAAAGTCATTGTTATGGGTCCTCTCCTGACTGT
Organism: Acanthopagrus latus; assembly: GCF_904848185.1. Taxonomy (NCBI): domain Eukaryota; kingdom Metazoa; phylum Chordata; class Actinopteri; order Spariformes; family Sparidae; genus Acanthopagrus; species Acanthopagrus latus. The sequence continues at coordinate 21,278,617 of NC_051054.1, read as the reverse complement.
TGCACAGCCTCACCTGCAGCAGCCGCTCTGCAGTGGGATTAAGCCTGACCAACTGGTCCGCTGGACCATTAATCAATCAACCAATCAAAAAGCCACACTGAGTAATAGCCTCTCACACAGTGTGAGCGAAGACGGAGGAAAGAGATACAGAGTGAGAGATGTCGGCTGCCACTTCCCTGCTGAAAAGAGAACAAAACTTGAGGAAAGGAGAGGTGATGAGGAGGAGGAGGGAGATTAGAAAAGAATTCCTACTGGTTTAATTTACTATCTTCCTTATCCTGTAATGACCCCGCTGCCTCTCATAGCTCCATCAGTTCAGTCATGAATATAGACAGACCTTTAATCACTGCCTTATGTATTAAACAGCAGATAATGTTCATCCACCCTGCGCAGTGATAAGAAGAGCAGAGCACTGGCCCGGAGAAAACCTTTAGCAAACTCCACAGCAGTGTGTTTAGTTTACAGTGAGGTTTGGGTGTGATTAGCATCGTCACCTCATAGCAGACTCCTGGATGTAAGTGTGATAATGTTTGTCTGACTGTGTAACAGGCTGGCACATTGTTTCTCTCACAGTTTCCTGTTGGTCTGACCTCGCAACCTTAAACAAACCGGTCAAAAGGTCAGGGTCAGTTACAGAGTGGTAGCCCGTCTCTGCAGGGCAGATTACAGAGTGACACCCTGCTGCACAGGACAAACTGTCTGTAACTCAAAATGTCCACTAGTAAGGCCGCACCACAGAGAGCCACTTCGACTGGAAACTGAGTGGTGCTTCACAAAGAGGCAGAGATAAGATAACATGTAACAAAGAGAATGCAGGAAAGACAAATTATATTCACGTCGTTTTCATTGGCACTTGTGTTGATCTTGGCATTGTTATTGTTGCTCTGTTATGAGTTCTTTAAAAAATAAATGTCTTGAAGATGACTGAATTGTAATAACGTGTTCAGTTACTGAAGAGGGAAAACAGATCAACAGTAATGGTTTCATTCCAGTTGCTTCTGTAAGCTCTTCTCATCAAGCCAAAGCAATAAATATGCACATACACAATTCCTTACATGAATTGGAGTTTTCTAGATATACCTGGAGTGCATACTACTGAGAGGCCTGCCTTATTACTCTCTTTGACTGCACCACTGCCAGGTAATTTTTAGCCACACAAGCAGCATGGCTTGAGGAACAACGTGTCAGTCACCACCACTGTGATCCAGATTGAAATTTCCCAACAACTATTGGGCGAACTGCCATGAAATGCTCATAAGCCATTTATGCCCCCCAGAGGAGGAAGCCTGCTGACTTTAGTGATGCCCTGACACTTCCTTTGGTATCACTTTGGCAGGTCAAACTAGGTTTGACATGACAACCCCGAGGACGAATCCTAAAGCCTCATAACCTTTGTTCCACGAGCAGATGAAATATCTCAAAATGTGAATTCATTGATCAACATGAGGAAGATGTTGGTGGTTAGATTAATTTATTTTATTTTTTTTTTTTTCTGCAGATATTTGATTTAACATTATAATGTGTGTGATACTTAAAAACCAAATGCCCACAAAAGTTACAGCATTCCCTTTACTTTAAGAATCTTCAGACCCCAGCCAGATCTGGCTGCAGGATCTTCTTGCTGTGAGGTAATACTGTGCCACCATGTGCCGTAAACTTCAAACTAAGTTAGTATTAGCATTGTCTTTGATTACATAGTATGTTTATGCTAGCAGCTAGCATAAAGGACTGTTGCTAGCTTGATAGAGGCTTTAGCATGGCTTTCAGAGATATGTAGTGTCAATCTGTATGTACACAGTGAAGAGTTTTTAAAAAGTTTAAATTAGAAAATGTTTTCCCTCCATAATGTTTTCTGAAAAAAAAAAAAAAAACATATTTTTTGCCTGTGTATAGGATTTAGCAGTAAGATGAAAACACAATGGTTCCTAGTTTTATAAAATAATTTTGAAAATTATATTCCATGTCTGTCCTGAAATTTCCCTAAATCCTACACACTAGTCCCTAACATTAATATATTTATCTGTATTTCATACGCTGCGGCACTATACAGTCTTCCTATTCAGGCATTTGTCTGTGCTCTTGCTTTCCTGTAGTGACTGAATAGCACGGGACCATCCTTTCTTAGTCAATTACTGTAAGAAGAGAACTCTCCCTGGTATTAATAGGGTTACTCCAGCCCGTCAAACTAATTTTCACAGCAGCTTTGGAGCAAAGACGTCGATGCTTTGATTGTGTGTTGTGCTCTGTGTAGGCTCAGGGGCCCAGCATACTGTAATGATAAAGATTTTCAGTGACACTGGGGCTTTACATTATTTCTTCTACCTTTTTGTGTTCATTTAGGAGAGAGTTCTGCTTTGGCTTAGAACAGTAAAATGTAAAAGCTTCCATGCATTGAGACTGTGGTGCCAAAGATACAGACTGCGATGATGAATGTACTCATACAGCAGGCTGCAGAACCGGCTTTATGATTTGGCTCAATGTGTCTCTTTGCTATATAGGTTTTCAGTCCCCGAACTAAAGCTGAAGCGTAGTGAGCTGACTCATTCCATCCTGTCCCTCTTCTCCCACTCACTGCCTCCTCTTTATATCTGACTTTCTTCTCCTCTGATGTCTAGGGAAGTCATACGAAGCCAGTGCCAAGACTGAGAAGCTTTCTGTAGAATCAGGATCATCAGACTCGGGTTCTCATCTTTACTTCACACTTTTTTTGCATTTTTATTTTTTTTTTAATCGTTCAATTGCTTTGAAAGAAATGCATTCAATATCTCTCCGAAACTCAACTACCACCAAATCTCTGTATATTTTCATGCCATTTTTGCACACATGTTGTTGTAAAAGCTACACATGTATGTCCAAAATGTCACATTACACAAGATGACAGTAAATTAACCTGTGAACCTTTAAAGAGCCAGTTTGCTTTTCTACGGGCTTGAGAGCCATCATAGAGTAAAAACCATTCAGTTACTGCATATATCTGCCATTTCCCAGCATTGCTAGTGACAACAGACTACATCAACTCTTCACAAGTGTTGCTATCTGTATTGGCATCCAAACGTGACTGGTTGTGTGAACCAGCGCCTGCACCACATCGAAAAGCGTCATATGAGAGAATATCATGCCGGGCAAAAAAAAGGAGCGGAGTTAAGGTTTCCCATACTGTGTACCAGAAAAAAGGAAACCTGTCGAAGTTTTGCTTGACTGTGTTGCAGCGGCATCTGGATGAATCAACTGAGCAGGAAATCAGAGCACAAACAATGATAAACCATATGAGCAAACTCAACTCCTGCATTTGTCTAAATTCCTCAAAACTCTAAACACAAAATTGAAAACAGTTCACCAGGTAAAACCTTTTTTTTTTTTTTCATTAAAACACCACAGATCAGTTGTTTACACTGTGCACTGACACAATCAGTATTTCAAAGTAAGACACTGTGCACATTTGTCCTCCCAGTGAACTCAAATTGAGCTAAATTCACAATCCAGTTTCCCGGGCTCAGGCTAAGGAGTTTAAGTTGAAATGGCAACATTGTAAGTGATGCATGAATTAGATGTGTTGGTTCATCTTCTCTCCTCATCCTTCTGTTTTTCACCTCTTGCTCTCACTCTTCCGCTTCCTCTCTGTGGTCACACACAGATCACCTGGGGCCTCTTTAATGGAAAAGTGTGAACAAAGTCTGTTAAATGATGAGATGTATACAAGCTGTAATTGTGATTAGAGCTTGGCAGTCTATAGTCTATAGTGAGTGTTTCTGCACCAGGATGGTGTTTATTGGATCAAATGTCCAAAATAAACCACAGTAATTGTGTTCATGATAAAGAAGGATCATGTAAGCCACTGCAACAGGCTCACTGGTGTGTTTTTCTCAAAGTGTGTGAAAACTGAGTGGAGGGCAGTGGATATGGCTTTTTTTTTTTTTTTTTTTTTTTTTTAAATACATACTTGTGACAGTCCTAGCCGGCAAGGATGTTGTCTTTGATGTGATGTAGAACCAGTTCTTCAAAGCACTTCATCAGGATGGGGGTGACTGACAGACATTTTCTGCTCAGGGATGATGGTGGCGGTCTTAAAGCAGGTGTGAGGGGCGAAAACTGTCAGTAATGACATCAGCTAGCTGATAAGCACATGTTTTTCGTACACCGTCCTGGCTGTGTACTTTTTAGTATTCAAACTTATTGAAATCAATGTATCAATCAATTTCTATCTGAATTACTCAAAAAAGAAATAAATAAAAAAAAACACTGCGTATCACCAGCCGTATTCTTTCAGCTGGTTGGTGGTAAGTAAACCCTTCATTAAAACCAATGTCGCCAAGGTGAACAGCATTTTACAATCTAGGGAGAGCTTTTTTTCCCAGTGTGCACTCTGTGGCTTGAATCAGCGTTGTAATGAATGGGCATCAATTAGAGTGACTGCAGTTGTTTTAAAATGACCCTTGTGTGCATAACAATAATATAATAATACAAAGTTATAAAAAGAAACCTATCATCATATGTCTTTGAAGTGACGACGCATCTCGACCCAGGGGACATCTCCGTTAGTCATGCGGCATACTATCTTTGCTTCGTTTCCGTATGAGTTTCTGTGAGGCCATTGACCGGAATGCTTTAATGGTGTGTTGGTGTGCATACACACTGCGTGCAGAGACTCAAACCAATGCCCCATCTCTCTTTCTTTTACCTTGTCTCTCTGCTCCTTGTGTCTCTCTGCCGATGTGAGTGTTTTGGGGCTTACATTGTGCCGGCCTTGCCCGTATGAGCCTCTCTGAGAAACTCTAAATTCGCTGCTCATATCAGAGGGTAGAGGCTGAGTTTATTAGTAATGCCAGCCTTGTTGTTGTTCGGCGCCGAACGAATAAGAGGCTTGCAGGGGGAGGCTTATCTGTCAGGGCGCACACACACACACACACACACGGACGCGCAAGAGCAGACACACAATACAGAAACACACCATCAATAAAAAAAAAGACGGCAAACACGGCTACACACACACAAAGCCCGTGTGTGCATGCGTGTGCGCTCAGATAGTAACACTTCCGGTGACGCACATATAACATGCATTAAGGTACAGTCATAAACACACACACACACACACACACACACACACACACACACACACACACACACACACACACACACAGGCTCTCTTTGGTCATGCTGAAGTGTAAACAAGTAAAAGACGCTTTCAGAGTGATCGTGGCCTTGTCTTGTTAGGTGCTGCATGAATAAGAGGCTTGCAGGAAAGGCTTATCTGTTTGGCAGTGCGCACACACACACACTCTCTCTTTCTCTCTCTCTCTCTCTCTCTCTCTCTCTCTCTCTCTCTCTCTCTCTCTCTCTCTCTCTCTCTCTCTCTCTCTCTCTCTCTCTCTCTCTCTCTCTCTCTCACACACACACACACACCAACACACATCTACACACTTTTTAGAAGCCTTATCTGAGTCAGGGGAGATAACACTGCGAGGCAGAGAGTAAGGAGCAGATCTCACCATGAATGGAACATGTACCTGGCTTTGGAAACTATTCACACACTCAAACATACACACACAAACACACATGCACAGTTTCCTGGGTTACAGAGCAGATGTTATGACCTGAAGCGCACCTGCCCGACATGGCTAACAACGTTGTTTGCCACGGCGGTGCGTGTGTGCGGGGAAAGGCATATGGTGGCGCTCCCTGATAAAGAGCGGTTCAGACGATGGCAATCTGTTGACAAAACTGCAGGCAGATAGAGCTCAATCAGTCAACTGCAATCAGTTACCATGACAAATACAATAAGATCATATGAACTAGGGTTGGTATAAATACAGTGTGCACAATAGCTGCAGAAATTTTACATCATCAGGCGCCATTTAGCTCACTGGGTAGAGCAGGCGTCCCATGTACAGAGGCTTTGTCCTCGCTGCAGCGGTCCCGGTCCTTTGCTGCGTGTCACTCCCCTTCTCTCTCAACCTGATCCCGTCATGTCTTCAGCTGTTCTTTCAATAAAAAGCCAAAAGGCCAAAAAGAACAATTTATTATATCATATATTTCCTTGCACAAAAAATTAAGAGAGGGAGCTAAAATTTCATTTCAGTTCCACTTGAAATTGTGATATTCATGGTAAAGGAGAGTGTTCTATCATGGAGGCTTTTGGCTTCACTGCAGCAGTGCAAAGATAACTGCCGTATTTTGTGTGTGTGTGTGTGTGTGTGTGTGTGTGTGTGTGTGTGTGTGTGTGTGTGTGTGTGTGTGTGTGTGTGTGTGCGTGTGTGTGTGTGTGTGCTTTAGCACAGAGAGAAAAGGGTTTCTCAGCCTTATTATTCTGGAACAAAGCGGACTGTGTCAGAGCTGTCAAAACTTCTCTTGCTAATGAACCTCATACTGTATGTGTAGATGCTTCATGCACTATAGATGACTCAAAAGCATAAAAGGCCAACTTTAGTGTTTAAATAATTCACCAATGGCGGTATTCTTTCATGTGGTTGCAATTTAACAGATAATAGTTTTCTTTTCATTTTGTTTTGCTGTTGTCGTTGATCCCTATAGCTTAAACATACTGACGTCTTTGCTGTAGTCCGAAGTGATGATGTCTGTTTTAAAGCAAATTTCTCATAGTCTGCCTTAGTCACAGTTTCCAGCTCTTCTCAAACATCTGTTCAAATCTGCTTGTAGATACACCCTGCTGTATTGACTAATACACCCAGGTTTTTAATGATAAAATCCGTGCAAATAACTTTATATTATTTACCTTGTGGTTTTAGGACTGCAACAAATTTTAAGCTTAGAGCAGCAAAGCGAATGATCTACCACTGGGGACACAGTGATGTTACAGTTGAAAAGAATACTTTTCCTCTGCAGCTGTAGGGTTCATTTCTCTGTTATACCACAACCCAATAACCAGAACAAATGTTTGCAATGTACGTTTCTGGAAAACGCGTACGTGTATGCTAAAGCTTTACATTTCTTTATGTAGTGACATTAGATTTCAACAGTGTTACATTTTCAGTTTGATGTTGTGACAGCACTTCTCAGAGTATGGTTACATTTAGGCACAAAACCAATTGGTTAGGTTCAGGAAAAGATTTTATTTTATTTATTTATTTATTTTTTTTTTTCCAGCTTAAAGTACCTGTAAAACACAATCTTGAACTGTGGCCACTGGCTTGACTGCCTTCTTGCCTGTAACTCCACCGGCAACCCCTCCACCTCCCGATATGACGGTCGGGTAGAAAAAGGTTATGTGAACCTGATATGATACGTATTGTAACATGTTAACTGCCACCATTTTATTTTGTCGATTGGGCTGTATACCAAAAAGTGTAGTGACACATCGAGGACCAAATGCAGTTAAAAAAACATTTAGACCCCTTTAGTTGTAGTTTTAATTCGTACAATTCAGGTCAGTGTTTGTTTGATTCGATATGTTCAGTCTTGAAAAGCAGCTGTACTGTGTTGAAGTGGCTCTAACACTGGCCACGGTGCTGAATAGCTGTTATCCGATGGTCTGAAATGAATGTGCTGCACATTGTGACTGCAGATAACAGAGAAAAAGCTCACCCTTATTATGCACAGCAGGTCTGTACCGGCATATTGGCCAAGATGCTTTTACCGCTAGATTTGGCAGCTATGTTGAATTTAATGAGGGTTAACCTCTCATTAACTTGAGTTCCACATCAGGATCAAATAGGGCCAAAGAGGGATTAGTCTTGCTTTTGTATAAATAATGCACAGTTCTGCCTAGAACTATCAGAGTCTATTTGTTTTGCATGTTGCTGTCAGTTTCCCCAATATTTAATAATGACACAATTGATCACAGTATTGTTAATTTGTTTATTACTTCCACAGTTGTACCATGGCTAGAAATTAGACTAAAACAATGTGATCAGAGGGCCTCAACAGACACACTTCTGAGAGTTACATTTTGTACCTTTCCATTTCATTTTTCCATCATATGCTGAGTTCCATATAGAAGCTCAAAATCAGATCAATACACATGCTGGCTGTTGTGATCAAAGCATATAGGCAGCCTAAAACCTTATCATTAATGTAAACCTTTGGTCAGCTTGGTACTGATCACTGGAAAGATCACTTTAGTAGTGGCACTGGTCGATGGTCAAAATCTCCCAAAATTACACACATCACAGTTCCTCAAACAGCATGACTGTTGCATTGTCACAGCAACACAGTCAAGTACTTGACCTTCATCATACAGTCACAGTCTGGTTAGGTTTCAGCAATAAAACCTCTTGATAAGGGTAAGGCACTTACTGCTTGGTACTGTTCAGGCAAGAATGTTACTTGGTTAACTTTAGGAAAGCAAACTACTTGGTAAGGGTTAGACAAGATAACTATGTGTTAAGGTTAAGACAAGAAAACCACTTGAGACTGCTTGGTTAAGTTTAGGCAAGAGAAATATTCAGTAAGGTTCAGGAAAAGGTTGTATTTTTGATTAAAATCCCTACATTATGTCTCTAACTTCCCTTACAAATGTACCTACGTTACCTCAGTAACTTTCATTACATCATGTATGCATGTGACGTGATTTCACAGTGTTAAATGTTGACTTTTGGGTTTTACACTGGACATTGAAAGTGCTCCACTGGGGGAATGGTCTGTGCTTGTTTAACCTGACTGTTCCTCACTGATCTCCTCCTTATGCAGACTTTACACTCTTTGTACTATCTCTCCTCACTTCCTCCTTTTCCTCCGTGACTGAACGAAAGAACGAACAAACGATATGAATGATTCTTCCTGCTGAACTGACCGACGGGAACTGAACCTCGACATCGAACGAGGAAATCCACCTCTAGTTGCAATAGCTACTATAGCAGATACAGTCACAGCAACCACTGTAACAATGGATCATAATAAGCTGCTTTCTTATTTTGCTTATTTTATCTTGTTTTTTCATGAGGACAGCCACATAAAACCACACTAGTCTCTATTGGTGTTAATTGGGTTTAGGTGTTTAACTTACTGGAATATTAGACATGGACATCCAGTGAAGCCAGTATTATTTCTGTGGTCATTTCAGAAAAAATTGAGGCTTTAACGTTATTTTCCGTAGCCATTACACCCAACTGAAGTGAAAATGAATGTGTAAGTGTAAGATGTCATGGGGAAAAAAAATGTCCTGTATTAAGGCTTTTACTCATTGCTGAGTGTGTACTTTCTTGACCACTCATCTGTGTGCGAAAGGATTTCAGCCAATATGACCTGCTGCCGTCTGCAATAGCCATAACAGCTAATCAATATCTTGATCCACAGTGACAGAAGGTTAAAGCTTCAGCAGCTTAATGTTGATACTGACAGTGCCTTTGTGCTCTCATCTTCAGCTTTTGCCTCGGTGGATAGAGTTATGACATAAACACTACCAGGGTTGGGGATTTTATAGCTCTACTGGCAGCCAATTCTGTGTCTGACCCAATCAAATCTTGGCAAGTGAGGGGAATTTCAAGGATTAGGTCCTAAGTCCAGGTCGAAAAGTACAAATTATGGGCTGGCAACAAACAAACACAACATGTGCAGTCGGTATATTTTGATTCATCAAAATGTGATGAGAGGTTAAAGATGTCATAAAAGGAGAATATTTGAAAGCAGAAGTTTAAAAATGGCAAAATAAATCGAAGGGGCCCTAGAGAATTTTACATCAGATCTTATCTTGAATTGGATACTGGATGTCTACCTTTCTGATCACTGATCCAAGACTCACTGAGGGGATTTCTACCCAGCCATCCAATTATTTCAGTCTTACCAGCGTTTCCAACATGGTCTCCAGATGATCAGACAATCAATGCACTGATCAGCATCACTGGAAGCCTGAAGTTTTAGTGGCTTAGGACATCGGGAGCACTGGTCAGTGACTGGTTGTGGCTGTATGCTTGTTAAGAGCCAGCCCCTTGTTATAGATTTTTTTTACAAACTGAAGGTTAGAAATTGAAAGTCTAACTGGACATTGCGTATTACGTATTATTGTTAACTTGACTGCGGACCCCTTCAAGGCCGTTGACCAAGCTGCCGTATTTGATGACTTTGATTTCATTACAATCCATTCAACAGATGTTAAGAGAAGACATTAAAAAGCAAAATGTTCAAGCTTGTGTTGTCAGCAGAGGACCACATTTGTCTGTATGAAATGTCAATGCGCTGAATTGCACATGAATTTTATTGGAAACTTCAATTTATACTGCAGCTATAGAAATAGATGGAGCAGCAAAACCGCTACTGCTGATAAATTCATCCATCTAAAAGAAAAACACATGCATATAACTACTTTTATGTTGTCTTTAATGTGATTTAAATTTGATTTATAAAAACTGAAATATTAACTCTCTCGCACTTTTTCAGCAGCCCAATCTATTAAATAAGATGTTATATTACTGTATTACTGTTACTGTATATCTCCCAGTGGTGGCAGATGCATGAAGAATGTCCATTAAAGTTTAAAAAGATAGTCAAGTGTCAGTTTTGGCAGAAGGATCCATTTATTGGATGCTTGCTTTACTGGTTACAATGCAGACCAGTATCTCTTAGGAACTGCATAAGTACAAATCAAATAGCTGTGTAGCACTCCTGAACAGGGTTAATGTCCACCATGTATTGTTGAGGTTATTACAGCACACACAGTGGATACAACCATAGATGGACCCCTTCATTAAAGGTCCAGGTTATAAAACAGTTGAGAAGATTGAGTCGTATTCCCAACTTGTCAAATGCTGTCAGTTCAGATGATAGGTAGGCATCGGCCATCAACCCAAAGCAGCTGGGGATAAGACTCAACCATCAACTGTCTTACAAAAACCTACACTGTCTATTTTAAGACACAACCTGTACTAAGGCAGAGATCCAGTGATCTATAGTAAATTAGCAGACTACAGTTGACGAGGAAGTGCTGAATGTCACCGTAAAGCTGTGAAATGAACAGTGAAAGGCAAAACTATTGAATTTTGAGTGACAGGTGATCCACAATTCTATCAAGCCCCAACAGACCTGCCCTACTGTGTTCACTTCTATGTACTGTAAAACAATAGAAAATAGCATTTATTGCTCCCAGGTGTCCCTCGACACTAACAAAGTGGTATATATCAGAACTGATCATGACTTGAGACACGACTTCAGAAAAATAAGTCTGATTAGGCTTTAAATGGTTAACCAATGAATGATGATGTCTATAGGGAGCTATCCCAGCAGCCACCTGACAATGTCTCAATGACCTTAACAGCTGTTAAGAGCTAATCAATAAACTGATTGGCAGCAGCAGTAGCCTGAAGGTTGGATTACGCTGATTTATTGTCAATCATGCTGTGACGCAGTGATAACACTTTGTCCTGCACTGAACGATTTCCAAGTGCTTTTAGTTCACATACGACCACATTTTAAAAAAGAAGTAACAATGACATATGAATGAATGTAAATACGCCACCCACCCACAAGCTTTCTCCTTACTAGCATCCCTGTATTGTCTGTATTGACACTCATGAAACAAAGAAGATATCAGATTGAATCAAGACCAATCCAGACACCATTGATCTCAATATTAGTTAAGGGACCTTGAGCCTTTCCACATGTATAAGGGTGATTTATTATTGCAACCGATAGCTGTTGTCAGTCATTCACAACAATAAATCCCATATGAGATACACAGGCTTATTTACCTTCAGTCAGAGATTTATAACATTACACTGCTCAACACGTATCTAATTTGTCTTTTATTAAAGAATGACGTGTGGCTCCTTTTTGCACCCTGCAAGATTCTCTCAACTCTCTTCAAGGTGATTTATAAATTGTAATTCCAGAATTCCACCACGTTGATACATCGTCTGTGAACACTGAGTAATGTGATGTCAAGCTCTGCTTTTTACAGGTATTGATTGACTGGTGATGATGAGGCCTGACCAGTAGTTTTACAAGTTACTACCATTGATCAGTCAGTGCTCTCCTACAACTGAACGTGATTAAACATCACAAGAAATGATTTAACAAGATCAATTAAGCACAGTTATTTTGGATTATATGATATATTTATAGTGAAAGGAGGGTGCGTAACTAAGTTTTATCCACTGAATGAGCACCCAACAGGGTCGGTGCATCCAAGATGGCACTTTTGCTATGTTTTTTTTTTTTTTGTTGTTGTTTTTTTTTTTTTTTTTTTCTTTTCACGAGTCCTGAGTCCACCAGTGTCCTGCTCCACACTGGAATGCATTAATGAAGCTCTGGGGAATATAGCATTTCCTTTTATGGAAAATGGAGAGAAAAACAAACATTTTGTTAAACACCATCCTCTGAAGAACTTTGCTTCTGGTCGAGCAACCCAGACCATAGACCCTCCAGCGTCTGCTCCAGCAGATGTCTATCAGGCTTATCAGTGCCCTGCACAAACCTTACTATCTCCAGGTTCTAGATGTCAGATTTATCAGCTTAATAAAACCACTGTGAAGTCAGAATGTGATTATCGGTTTAGAAGAGGGCTGTTTGTCACTTCCAATCATACTGAGCACAATATAGTGAAACTCCTCATTTTACCCATCCCTGAGGAGCCCTGGGCAGCCATTGTACAGCAGATGAGGAATCTTTTGTATCAGAGGCTTAAAATCAGTGGTGGACACAGGTGCAGGGGAGGTGATCCCTGTGGTAGATAAAACAAGATAAAGTGCCCTCAGGGGGTTTCCCTTCCAGTGGAGACAAGTGCCCTCTCTAACACTTACAAATATACTGCAGATGTATGTGTGCTGGTGTCCAGACCCAAACAGCCGCTGTCCTTTTCCCCCCTCAAACATCGTGAGTCCGCCACTGCTTAAAGTTATTGAGTGTTGTGGAACAGTATCGTCATAACCGCCAGAACGATTTGAAAACAAGATAATAACAAAACTGAACAACTGGACTTGAACACAGTAGGAGATCGCAACTCTCGTCCATCATCCCAGCCTACAGCGGACATGATTGTCTATACTGGGGGTCCTCATCTTTCATTATTGTACAATAATAATAATAATAATAATAATAATAATAATAATAATAATAATAATAATAATGATGATAATAATAATAATAATAATAATAATAATAATAGAACAGCTTATAAGGGCACACTAACATCTAACAGCAATAGGTGTCTGAAGACAATGTGTTGGAAACAGGGTTTAGTTGCAGATCATCTTTTGCATCTTCTTTGATTTTTGCCTTTCATTGGCATGGAAACAATTATTTGTGTGTGTGTGTGTCCCAGCTTGCAGTACCCATTTGGAGGCACATCGACATGTTGTTCAATTCCCCAAATACAAATGGAAAATCAACTTTTTCAAAAGCATCATCAATGGAAAAAAATAAATAAGTAAAAATGTCAGCCCGATAACAAAGTCCATCCACAGAGTGTATGGAGGTGTGTTCCTCACTCCTCTCCTCTGTCGTCGCTTCCACCCTTCTCAAGCGCCTTGCAGCATGCTGCAAAACAGCACAGAGACAGGCAGAGTCAGTAGAACACGCCGCTCTCTCATTTCCCGTGTCTTCATAACGCCTTCTCATGAAGCCGGAGCACAGCAGGTGTGAAGAGAGTGATCTCGGGAGGTGGCAGCCTGTCTCTGGGACGGCAGCCGCACACACACTCCCTCACATGCCTCACGCTCTGGTTTTTACCGACGGTGCGCGGACATGTGCGCGGAGCGGAGGGCGGACTCGGAGCTCATCCACACCTGAGGACAGAGCTGAACGCATCAGCAGGACTGTTCTCTCATCAGCCTCACCTGTGCCCGCAGGCCGGCTGACAGGGCAGACAGGCTGCCGGCCGCCGCGGTGCGAGAATCAGCCAGTAAAACGGGTTTCAACAACTTCCACGCAGCAGGGCTTAAACTGCGTCAAGACAGACAGGGCTACTGAGGGCCAGGCCGGACATACGGTCAGGTGTATTTCAAAATAAAAGCACGAGTGTATGACACGAGTTTATGGAACAATGTGGGTTGTGTAAAGCAGGCATGGGTCAGCACACACACACACACACACACACACACACACACACACACACACACACACACACACACACACACACACACACACACACACACGTCATCCTCACTGTCTGTATGATACAGGCGTGTCATTAAATGGTGAAAGGATCATTCATTCGTAATATGACACATTTGAAAATCATCATGATTGATCGCCGAAGCTGGGATACAATTAGTAAGTCATCATTTCTTTCGAGCAATTCTGATGACATTATTCCCAGATTCATTTGTCACAGTCAGGGCAGCTGAAGCTCAGGAGGTACAGCAGGTCATCTGAGTGTTTGGAAGGTCACTGGTTCAAATCCTGCCAGGCCTTGTGCATGATCCCGAACCCCCAACTTGCTCCTGATGTGCAGTTGGACACCTTGCGTGGCAGCATCCGTACATATATGAATGGGTGAATGTGGCAAGTGTGAAATGCAAGTCCATTTACCATTCCATATAGTTTGACCCCAGACTTTTATTGTTGTAATCTAGAGGTAAATCATGTCTCTGCAAGGGAGTTTCACTCTATGAGGCCTGTAGAATAAGTGGCTTGTCTTAGACTGCATTTGTTGTGTGACATACTAGATGTTTTTTTTTTTTTTTTTTTTTTTTTAAAAAAGTGCCATCCTTGTGCTTTACCATAAGGGGACATTAACAGGCTGTGGGCCCCTGTTCTAACAGTCCATGCTTTTGACACTTGGCACCACTGCCATTGTGTTGTTCATCCTGCATGAAGCTTACTGTCCCTCCAAACTAAACATATTGTGAAAGTGGCGGTAGCAGAATATAATCCTGAATAATGAAAGTAAGAGCCATGGTTTTAACAATATCCAGGGTAATAATAATGCTGACATCGTCCACGTACAGGGTTCATAGTAAATCACATTCACACGCACAGACCAAACCTGGAGATTTTGGAAACCCTAAAGCTGTTAAAGAGCGATGTGGTGTGATGCTGGTGCTTAATGGAACAGTCCAGACGCAGGGTACCCAGTCAGGCTCCAGGTGATACACGGTTGGGGTGTATTTTGAAATCCACAGCAGGAAGCCGCAGTCCTTCCTCGGATCAGACCCGAGGCTTGTCGCGCCCGCTGCGCTGTGCCGGATTAACGGACCTGGCGAAGGAGCACCGAGGAGGATCAGCGGGACCGGACCTGGGGGGAGAGATTTCTCTGGGACTGACCGGGGCGACAGCTCTGCCGGGACGGCGCACTGTCTTTGAATTCTACTCTCTTTATATATTTTTAGTTTTTTTTTTTTTCCTCCTAATTCTCCTCCATTCTACTCCAGACTGCAGAGGAGTCGAGTGAACAGAGGGCGAGCGACGTAAACATAGACTGAGAGAGAGAGAGAGAGAGAGAGAGCGAGAGAGAGAGAGAGAGAGAGAGAGAGAGAGAGAGAGAGAGAGAGAGAGAGAGAGAGAGAGAGAGAGAAGCGGCTCTCCAAAAATCCCTCCTTGCGTCGGCCAGCAGTCTCCAGCCAGCCTCGGGAGCTCCTGTGGAGTGTTTCCTCCCCTACAAACTCTGGGGGATGTTTTACTGGAATAACTAGACTTTTTTTTTTTACAAAAAAAAAAAAAAGAAATCTTTTTACCTGGGATCTTTGTTTTTATTTTGGGGGGATTTTCTTGCAGTGGAATTCTTCCCATTTCACCTGCACGGGGACGGCGAGCGGCTGAGAGGAGGAGGAGGAGGAGGAGGAAGGAGAGAGGAGAGGAGAGGACGCGGCACCGCCGGGGCGAAGAGGAGAGGAAGAGAAAGAGAAGAGGAGAAAGAGAGGGAGGAGAAGAAGCAGCTGACGGGGAGAGGAGGATTCATTTCAGGCTTCTCCCGGATGGGATTGTTCCCTCAGCCCGCGGATGGAGGGATGAAACCGGGAGGAAAAGACGGGGAGAGAGCGCAAGCGAGCGGGGGGGAGAAGAGGAGGATGTAGTCGTCGGGCGCTGTGAGAATGCAAAACGGACGCACCCCTCTGGAAGACAGGACTGAACTATAAACCCATACGGAATTTACAGTCACCCAAAGGATATTACGCACCCTCAGCTCGATATCTAAGAATCCACATACATTTATGGGGCGCATTCTCTTGTGTGGAAGCTATCTGTGTGGAGTTACAACTGTCACCACCACTGTCGTTCTAATTATGGGATACGTGGAGAGAATGACGCCCTGACACTCGCTGAGCGCAGGAGGCACATCCACCGAGAGGTAAAGTTCCAACTCCATTTGTTGTTATTTTATTTTATTTTATTTTATTTTGTATTATTTATTTTTTTTTATTTTTTTTTGGACGTGCAAAATGTCGGCTCAGTTCTCTCCTCCTCTGTCCATCTCCTGTCCCCGAGTCCGTCTCTCTGAATGCGTCTGCCGGAGCGGAGGGACGGCGGGGTAACAACAAGGGAAGGGAAGAAGAGACGGGGGCCAGGTGTTTCTAGATGTCTTTGTATCGATGTTTTAGTCTGGGTGCTGGAATGGGGCGGGGGAGGGTGTATTTGGATGGCGGGGTGGATGGGGGTGAGAGAGAAAGAGAGAGAGAAAGAGAGAGAAAGAGAGAGAAGGTGCTACTGTGAAGGAACATCAGCCCTGAGAACACTGCAAGGTCAGAATTGATCCCAGTATACGTTAGAGGGACTGTGTGTGTGTGTGTGTGTGTGTGTGTGGTCTACATTTCGCTGCACCCAGTTGAGTGCTGTGAATACACGTCGGTGTGTGTGTAAGCGCGCGCACACACAAGCGCGCCAGAGATAGATAACTTGTGTGTTGTGTGTGTGTGTGTGTGTGTGTGTGTGTGTGTGTGTGTGTGTGTGTGTGTGTGTGTGTGTGTGTGTGTGTGTGTCTAGCAGCAGTAAAGCCACTTCATCAGTCATGAAAGCTCCTGAATAATTCTAGCACCTCACCTAGGTGGCGAGTTATTAAGGTACAGGCGTGCGAGACTCTGCGCCGCGGCCCCGATCCGTGCGCCACTCACCGCACCTGCACCTGGAGGCAGGGAGGGGAGGGGAGGGGAGGGGAGGAGGGCGGTGTGAGGCGCACGGATCGGGGTGAGTGAGTGTGAGTGTGTTCTGTAACACTGAACCTATGAGGCTGTGAACCAGCGTCTCAGTCCAAATCTCTTCACACAGCACAACCAGCGCGTGGTTTGTCTTTTCTGTGTGTGTGTGTGTGTGTGTGTGTGTGTGTGTGTGTGTGTGTGTGTGTGTGTGTGTGTGTGTGTGTGTGTGTGTGTGCGCGTGCGCAGCGGGACCCCAGCCCTATATTTTGTGGGCACA
Organism: Acanthopagrus latus; assembly: GCF_904848185.1. NCBI lineage: Eukaryota > Metazoa > Chordata > Actinopteri > Spariformes > Sparidae > Acanthopagrus > Acanthopagrus latus. The sequence goes on along the minus strand of NC_051054.1, from coordinate 21,261,382 downwards.
AAGCTGCATGATGATGGAGCTGTGGCGTTTTCATCCACATGTGTTTGTATATTTCACGTCATATATAACTGCCTGTGTGTGTCTCTGTGTGTGTGTGTGTGTGTGTGTGTGTGTGTGTGAGAGAGAGAGAGAGAGAGAGAGAGAGAGAGAGAGAGAGAGAGAGTGTATGAGTGCGTGCTGGATATAGACAGTACTTGATATATGACACCTGTGAAGGGAAACAGGATCCAGCACAGGGCAGCAGCTCCCACACTGAGTGTGAACGTGTGAGGCTGGTGTTCCTGGTTGATGTGCAGCGTGGATGTTGGAGTGGACCCGCTCTGCTGCTCACCCTGCAGTTACCATCATCCTCTGCCAGGTCTCAGATGGGTTGTGCAGTTTGACAGCAGGTCGTTCACTTGCTTTTCAACTCCGTGCTGGTTCCCACCGAGCTGTTCTTGCAGCACCAGGACCTTAGCTACTGTGGACGTCGTGTCAGAGCATGAAGGGTGATGGGGTTTGTGCAGTCCGGGCAAGAATCAGTTCAAACGGTGCACTCTGCTTTGTGAAGGGAACAGGAACCAGGTGATCTGTCTTTGCCATTATTTTCCCTCTGAAGTGCTTGAGTCTGCAGTTTGTACAGTCAAACACCTCAAACTGCTTCTCACTTTATGTATTCAGTACTGAATGTTTTATTCGGACTTCAGCCCACAGAATGCATCTGGAGCTCGAGGAATGGAAGCCGATCGATTCTTTGTTTCATGAATTTGGATGTTGGGGGTTTTTGAATTCTGCGCGGCCCTTTCGCTGGGATGCATCTTTAAGGAGGCGGGCGATGCATAAAACGCAGGCGCGAGGCTTGTGCCAGTTAAATGATTGTTTTTTTTCTTTTTTGGTTTCTGGTTTTTGTGGCACATTGCCATAACGTCGTGTGTCTGCGTTGAATACTGCTGACTCTGTTGACCCGAGCCGAATGACCTTGCTGCGCCAGAGACAAAGTCCGCTGAGTGAAAAGCAAACTCCCTTTGAATGACTGTATTCAGACTGTCGCTGTTTGCATCATCGTGGTCCTCTGCCGCAGCTAGCACGACCCCCACAAACTGATGAACGGTCAGCTGACAGCGACTACCTGGGACCACATCAGCGGACGTCAAAGTGGCTTCCGTCGACGAGGTTATTGAACGTAATTACAGCACATTGTTAATCAGTAGTGCTGGTCGCTGAATAAATGTTAATCAAGACCTTTTACAGTGAGGGTCTGCGGAGCCAGTTGTGCCTCTGATTGAAGACTGTTGCGTATCACGACACGTTTTTCTTCCTTTTTTCCCGTGGCCCTGTCTTCCGCTGGATCTTCCTCACCGGCGCTCCATCTCTTTGCACCGGTACAGTAGCTCGCACTGATTGATCAAGGCAATAAATTTATGCACACGAGCCACTCACGCTGGTGCTAATGGCCCGTGGATATGGAGGCATTATGCAAATGCCTCCCTGGCTCCGAGCAAAAGGGAGTGTGGGTGACTGAGCGAAGGAGAGAAACCGGTGATTTTCAGTCCATTTTAGTTGTGTTTAGCCTCCTATTTGCACGCGGAAAGGAGCGGCGTGCCGTGCCGTTGAGTGCAGGATGGATGGCGGGGCGTTTGTGTTGCAGATTGGGTTTGGAGTTAGGGCCAGGGGGACTGTGAGGCAGGGAAGAGAGAGGCTGCATTTTAAAGCGTCTGCTGACTTTTTTAAGATGTCATTTGCTGTGGTGGCGTCGCTGCTGAATTAAAAGAAGAAAAAAAAAACATTGAAAGTGTGCAGAACTTAAGGGTTAACGTCTGGAAGATCACTGCCGCCTCTAACAAGCGCGTAAAGTGAAGGGTGAGGCGAGGGAGAAGGAACCTCCCTCTTCTCCTCTGCTTTCCCCCCTTTCTCTCATTCTTTTTTTTTGTCCCTCACACTGATCAAAAAAAAAAAAAAAAATAGAAGTGTGTTGCCTCTTATCAGACTGGAGTACAGAGGGGTAAACAAGCTGTAAGGGTTCTTCTTTATGCTCTACAGGGGCAGGAGGGGGATTTTTATTATATCCGTCTTTCTTCTTGCCCTCTGTTTATCTCTCTGCAACTCTCGCTCTCTCCCTCTCTCCCTCTCTCTGTTTAGCTATCTGATAGAGGGCTGCAGGATCCTGCAGAGTGGGTGGTGGAGCTCTAATTCAATTTATTCTACTGCTCAGAGACAGACAGAGAGCAGGAGAGAGAAAGAGATAGAGAGGAGAGAGAGAGAGAGAGAGAGAGGGATGGAGACCACAGATGTGAGGGAACATTTCCTATTAGCAGCGGCGAGGCGAGGCCGGCCTTAAAGGAAGCTGGCCTGACGCTCTGACATCTGGATTGATTCTGCGGGTGACTGAAATGATGTGTGTGTGTGTGTGTGTGTGTGTGTGTGTGTGTGTGTGTGTGTGTGTGTGTGTGTGTGAGAGAGTGTGAGAGCGTGCACACATGGCCATTATCGACTCGAACAATATGTCTTTAAAATGCCATCAGTGAGTCTGAGGGGAGAAAACAAAAGCAAACCTCCTCCATTACTCACCCAACCATCCGCCGGGACAGGAGTGATTGACAGCTCACGCTGAACCTTTCAGGTGACCCAACTGGAGGAATGTTCAGGGCTCATTTCTTACACTAAAAGCCAGAGTGGAGCATCAGGACTGAACCGAATCCAATATAATATATATGACAAAATCAAATATCACAATATTTTTAATCAAATACCTCCATGTCAGCATAGCAGCAACATTTTAGATGACTGTTGGTACTTTCACAAATATGAAGTGGATTTTTGGATTATATATTGTCAGTAATGTGGATGTAATGACCAAGTGGCTGAAGAGAAATGTGAGACCTGAGAAGGCCTGACATGGGATGTCAAGACTTACCCAAAGTCATGCTATTCCTTTTGATTGTTAATGAGCTACCAGGTAGACAACATCATCACCATCACCTCAGTGTTGTTTGCTTCCAGTCTGTAACGTGTCCTGAATCAAACGGTTCTTACTCTCCTCAGACTTTGAACGGGTATGCTTTCCTTCATTTAGCCAGGCTTCGGCAGCTCCCGCTGACCTGGCATCAGCCGGCAAACGTTCTCCTGTTGTCCAATATGCAGCAGCCAGTCTACAGTGTGTTTTAGCTCCCGTGCAGTTTTCCATTTGAATTTGGAACTGATAGTAACAGATGATGTGTAATGTCTCAGCCTACATTTCCAACCTTCAACCCTCTACATACCAAAATATACCACTACATCAGCTCATGCTATGTTACATAAGTGAGCTCATAAGACGATAATAATCAATGAGAACACTTGTGTGTCTTTTTTGACACTGTTGACTCCAGAGCTCACATTTTCTGATATACTGACTTTTCAATGTTCCAGCAATTCATATTCATCTACCAAAATACAGCTACAGGTACCATTTACAGTGTTTCCCACAGTAAAATACAGTTACCGTTTACAGTGTTTCCCACAGTAAAATACAGTTACCTTTTACAGTGTTTCCCACAGTAAAATACAGTTACCGTTTACAGTGTTTCCCACAGTAAAATACAGTTACCTTTTACAGTGTTTCCCACAGTAAAATACAGTTACAGTTTACAGTGTTTCCCACAGTAAAATACAGTTACCTTTTACAGTGTTTCCCACAGTAAAATACAGTTACCGTTTACAGTGTTTCCCACAGTATTTTGTGTGCGTGGGTCAGGTTTTGCGATTGCCATTATTAGCAACACATCTACAAAAATATGCCTGCATTTCAAAATGATAAGCATTCATATTTAATGTGAAATCGGGTCGGATCCTCTAGCTAATTATCAAGCTAAATATCCAATATGCTAGTTAACGTCAAGGACTGCGGTGGAAGACGAAGAAGATGGTCAAATATTTCCTTTCTCTAACACTGGATTTATTTATGTCAACGGTTTTACAGGAATTTTTTTTGGGAATATACAATAACAAACTAGATGTTTCTGATACTCTTCAACTCACCGTAACAGTCAGTCCTAGGCGACATTTTTGTCATTTTCTAACTAATTCATGGCTGCTTCGGAGCGACACACAGACCCACCATCTGTCACTCTGTGTGTGTGCGCGAGTGGAGGAGCCTCCGAGGGCGTGAAGTGCACTGCTCCAGGTTCGAAAACAGCTTCATATTATTATTTTTTCACTAATACAGCCCAGAATTAGCAGTACTGAAGTCATTAAAAGTAATGCAAACAAAAGAGACTGACTGAAATGTCGGTATGCATTGGAAAGGTGCAAATATTTTTTTCACATTCCATAGTTAGACTATGGCGCAGCCAATTAGAATATGGCGGGACGCCACAGTCTCATCAATGCATGGGAAGCACTGGTTTACATGCAGAAACTATACTGTGTTGGCACCGCTGATAAATAACAGTAACTCTAAATAAATGGTCGTTCTGTGCCAAGGCAGGATTAGTCTCTGGCTGGCTGGTAGCTCTAGTTAAGTTCCCGCTTAAAATCCATTACAAAGTCGTTAATTACATTACAGCAGGTTTGTATGTTGCTGTTGTTGTTGTGAATGTTTCTGTGCCGTTATTTTCCTGGAAATGCAGCCCATCTGTTGTGTAACGGCCCGTGGCAGCAAGTCGTGGTATTTTTAGCGAGGCCATCCAGGAGACTCATTGAATCTTTGCTGTTAGATGTTTTTTCGCTTCCTTCCCTCCTTCCTTTCCTCCTTCCTTCCTTCCTCTCCTCTGTAAATGAAATGACTGTGTCCCCCTCCCCACACACACGCAGCCTTTATCCGCACACCTGCTGCTTCAAAATCATCCGTGACGTGTCTGACACTAGATCCCATTTTAGGAGGCCACTGGGGAGGATGGCTGCATGTATGTGTGTGTGTGTGTGTGTGTGTGTGTGTGTGTGTGTGTGTGTGTGTGTGTGTGTGTGTGTCTGGGGTGTGTACGATGGTGTTAGCGTGAGGAGTGGGTGACATGACAGATGTGAGACTGGTTGGGTGATAATGAGCTGTGTTCAGGACAGATAACAGTGGGTGAGCGTCTCGACAACACAGACAGGTGCCTGGATCTAGTCCCACAGTCTCTCTGCCTCCGTCAGTCTGTGCATTATGGTAATCGACGAGCATGAATAAAGTACACTCAGAGCTAATAAACTATACAGCTGAGTCTGTCTCATAGATAGGGTTCATGAGACAGATGTAACGGTTTCATTTTATCACACATCTGCTGGTATTATCAGTTCCATTGACCCTTAAAGGAGTGATACCAGAAGGCTTCTTTTTTGGTTGGGCAGAAGACTTTTATAATTTAAAAAAATAAACAAACAAGACGCAACATTTTAGATAAACTTGACATATATAACATGTTTATGGTAGAATTCACTGCACATAAGCAAATGTACACGATACAGTGACCTCAGTTCTCTTACCCAGAATACCTTGAGACTGGTTAAATGCTGCAGCTCTGCTCATAAAGAAGAGATAAGACACAAGAATAAAGGAAAGGCTTCATTATCATACAGCATTTTATGTCGGTGTGTTCCGACCTTCTGGCTTTTGACCGCATCGAACAAAGTTACAGTTGCAGCACACTGTATCTAGTTGTGACTCCTCTTCACAAGTTTAATAATTCCACAGATTATAACATTGGTAATGGAGGGGTGATTTCTCCTTTTTGGACAGTTTACTTGATTGCTTTTTTTTTTTTTTGTTTAGAGTTCTTAAGAGATGAAAATGGCCTATCATTCACAAGGAAAGCTTAAAAAGATTAGAGAAAAGTCTGAAACACTACACAGAGTACTCATTTATGTATGTTGGACAATTTTATGTGTTTACTTGTTTGAGTTTGTGCTAACATTCTTAACTGAAGTCATATACAATGTGAACGTAGATACATTGTGAAGGTTTTTTTTTCAGGATTTTATTCTCTAGTAATTGCTTTTTAATGTGCATCTTCATTACGTATGGATATTATGGATTTTATAGCTCTTCATATATAGTCTCCTTCTATATAGTTCCAGTTGTTCCAGGCATTCGGTTTTTAATGTCCGCTACTTTTCAGCTCGTGGTGATGGTCGCCATCACTTCTGATTGTTGTGTTCACACCTCCGTCCAGTACTCCGGGGTTCATCCTCATCCATCACGCAGTTATGTATTCTCTTTGTTGATTGGTGATTGAAGTCCTGTTCATATATAAATAGTCAGTTTCTGCTTTTGTCACTATGCTCATGATGATGGCGGAGAGAGTCAGCGGCTTTCTCTGCACTCAGTAAGCTGAATGATCCTGAATGGCGTGGAAGGTTGTTCCATCACTTACTTCCAGTTGCTCTGCTGAAGGTTACGGAGCAGCTTTCAGGGTCAGGTGATGGTTTACATGTTAACTGGTAACCTCTGCTTTTACATTGGTCTCATCTCCACTGTAACACAGAACACTGTTCACACGTTCTGCTAGGCACCTGTTCACGGCCCATATCCAGCATTTTTAACAGCATTAACTTGTCTTAAAAAAACTCTATGTTTTTTTTTTTTTGTTTGTTTTTTTTTAGATATTTGCCACAAGTGTTTCGCGCCTGCACAGGACCTGGTTCCAGTGTCATCACAGTACTAATTATAACCATCCAAACACAGCTGTCACCTGGGTATTCCACCACCAGACATGACACTCAATCTATGAAACCGGCCCGCGCTCCGCAGAACACTGCTTTAGATGACATAACCCAACAGTCACGGTGGCTCCTTTGAAAACAAAATCCCAGGGGTGAGACGCGTGGAGCATCCGTGCTTGGGGAAGAGCTTTTCATGAGCTGACAGAGACGCTTTGCAGTGTTGCCATTTGAAATTACGGCGCGATTGCCTTTGTAGTCAACCACAGCAGGATCAGACGTGGGGCACAAACATCTCAGAAGCGCCCTCGTACGCACAGCAACGTTAACACCGCCTGAACTACAATGCGATTCGGAGTTTGGCGTAAAATGCGTTACCCTCACTTCACGGGCTTCTTGTTAGCATTCACAGTTTGCATCCTCACCTTCCCCCTGCCTGTGGAACAGCTGACAGACTTGCTGATTTTGTGCAACTCTAGACACCTGTGTGTCGTCAGCCTCTTGTAGTCAAGTGTGCTGACGGTGTGTGTGTGGTCTGTGTTTTCTGCAGAGTTGCATGTTGTGCCACACGAGCATGTCATGTCGGTAGCGCATGCTGCGGTGTCAGTACATCGCTCCCTTGCATGTTGTCGTGATTGTATCTTCCAAGTTGTGTCGTAAACACTGATTGTTGGGATGTTTTTTTTTTGTTTTTTTCAGCCATTTTGTCTTTTGATTACAGGCGTTCTGTAGCACGCAGACAGGCGGTGCTTCAGATAATTTCATTTAAGTGTCGAATAAACTCTTACCTTAAAATCTGCCAGCGGGAGACCAAACAAATACTTGGCATAAATAGAAGCACCACAAGCCACTGCCAAAGACAATGCTGGAGAGCTCTTACACACAGCGTGAATGACTAAAATAGTTTATAATGGTTAACTACTCTTCAGCCCAGACTTTTCGGTCTCATTTCTTTCCAGCATGATAGACTCATAAAAGCCAGTGCTGAAAGCACCAGGTACATAACAAGATTGCTGTTTAGAGAGACAATATTACGTACAGTATACAACACTGTATCTGTGGGCCAAATTTAGGTGCGATTTCTTATGTGTGCAGTCTGTGTGTGGTCTGTATCTCTTTAGAAAATACTCCTCCAGGCCAGCTCCATAAATAACAGTGTATTCTCAACTTGTCAGGTTAAATAAGGAATAAACACGCTGACGATCACCCCTGCCTTCTCGAGACTTGCGGCTGTGGTTGTAATAGCTGGAGCATTAAGATAATGAATAAAGTCTTATATGCCTGGCTGGATCTGTGAAGTTATCAGTCAGATTATTTTATTATTTTTTCTTTTGCTCTACACTTCACACAATACATTTAGATTTTTCATGCCACCATTTGTCTAGATTTAGGACTCCATTCACAGTGAAGTGCTAGACATAGGAGTTATTACAGGAGACCGGCGATATTAGCCAGTAAATGAGGAAACGTAAATGCTCCCATTGGGGAAAAATTGGTCACTGCAGTACCAGAGAAAAGCCTTTAGATTAGAGAAGCACAGGTACACCGCTGATAACGCTCACAGTTATCAGAGAACATCCCCGAAATGTTGATGAGATAAAACATTGAATTTCAGTAATGATCAATGAAAGACACACGTTGATCTCTGCCTCACAATGAGGACTTTGAACCTTATAGGTGCGCCATGTCAGACTTGAGTGCATGAGGGACTATGTATGAAAAAAGAAAAAACAAACACAAAAAATAAACGCTATGATTTCTAGACTGTTTATCAGATGTGGACATAAACACCCTGAAATTAAAGCTGCAAGTCAGCACTTCACTCCGCCGCATTTTTCCATTTTAAATATGACATGCTACAGTTTACAGCCAAAGCAACACTTGTTTTAATACTCTGTGACTGCACTTTATCACTCAGCAATGTTCGTGTGTGTGTGTGTGTGTGTGTGTGTGTGTGTGTGTGTGTGTGTGTGTGTGTGTGTGTGTGTGTGTGTGTGTTCATGTCGTTGCAGAAAATGCCAACAGATTTCAGTAAAGAAAGACGCTCGTTGGCTGCCATTAAAAGCTACATGTATGCACTGAGTCTACATTTCAGGACCATGGACAGCAGCAGCACACGTAGAGAGTGAAGCAGACAGTTCAGGACCATGGAGAGTTACAACACACAGTGTGGCTTAGAGGGAGACATTTCAGGACCAGGGACAGCAGCAGCACACGTTGAGAGTGAAGCAGACAGTTCAGGACCATGGAGAGTTACAGCACACAGTGTGGCTTAGAGGGAGACATTTCAGGACCAGGGACAGCTACAGAGGCCATGTTGCATGTAAAGCAGAGGTGCTATGAATCCGGCTAGTATACAGAGGTTGAGCGCTGCTACCTGTCCCAACACCATGTGCTGTGTACTCCTGCTGTATCGATAACCAACGTGGCACCATGTAACACAGGACTGATAAAGGTTCTAGGACCACTTGAACTACACCTTTTCAACTGGCGGCCCACGGGGCAAATCCAGTACTTTTAACGATACAGAGCAAAAAAGCGGACTCCAAATACATTAAGCATGCATTGTATGAATTCCACTTTCCAGCTCTACAGGTCAGACACAGGGGATGTAAACGTCCAGCCCCTTGACACATTTCCCTTTTCAAATCGAGCCCTTCAAACAAAGTAATTCAAAAAGGCCTCTCTTAGATAAGATAAATGGCTCTGCGGCAGTTGTCACTGTTTGTTTTATGGAATTCTGTGTAAACGTCCACATAAAGCATGTATCCTTGTTTTATGCACCTGTGTATCCGCGGTTATGGATCCATCAATACCACCGTGGACAGCACTGTCTTACTTAGGTGGCTGTAGAGGCGATCCGTGAGTCACTTTATGGATTTACTGCCATCTTGCTCAGTTAGGAAACCAACAGCTCGGCCAACAGGTCGAAATATGACATGAAGTATTACACATAGTTGATTATCAACAACAGCAGCATGATCATTGGTCATGATGGTGGTCATTTCTTAAAAAAACTCTGCCTGCCTATAAAGGGGAGGCCTTCTGTCACTCTAATTGCTTCAGTGGCGTGGTGCTCTAATCGGCGGGACGAGCAGGTCAGCAGTGATGAACAGTGTTGTTTTTTGGTGCAGCAGACGGACTGAAAACTGAAAAGATTAAATGGTGCATTTAATTAAGAGGCTTGGGATCAGGAAGTCAAGAGATCAGTCTCGGTCCATGCCAACGGTAGCTACATTTAGCCTAGCTTGTTAGCGCCTGCCATCTGTTCACACCGCTCACAGCTTAATGCTACACAGCAGGCTTGCTAACTATGGGCGCATTTTTCTGGTTCGGCGCTGTATAGGCTGCTATTGAACAGAGCTTATCCCCTCAGAAAGTCTTTGTACCCAGTGATCCCAAAGAGGACGCTGCATTGACGGAGTGTGGGGCTCCTTTTGTTCGTATTTGGGAATTCAGTTAAAACTACAATGCATAGTGTGAATCACTGAGGTGTGGAAATGTTTTTTTTTTTTCTTTTTCAGTTCCATTTACATTGCCTCCACTTGTATGATAGACTGTGCATCTCATTAAACTCGCCACATGTTAACGCCAAACTAGCCGACATATATGGAGCTAAAGAAGATTCTTATTAACTGCATGAGTAGTCAGCCATTTGTCTTTTGTAGGGATTTTGTTATTTCTATTTCTGTCTCGTCCGTGCCGTAGTGCTCCTGTTCAACAAGGCCACCATTTCCTAACTTACTTTAAAGTCAGACACATCATCGGTGGCGGCGTGGTATGGTGTGTCTGCTCTCATATCAGATCTACAGTAGGCTGTTCGCTCTGGCCAAGGTTTAGCCATCTGCTTTATAAGCAGGGATGACTTCCAAATCACTACTTCCCACTTAGCTAGCCTTTACACCACATACTATAAAAAAAGAAAGCAGCCAGCTAATCCTAGCTCTTGGCAGTATCTTCTTTTCTTTTTTTTTCATATTCTTTCTTCTTGGCACTAACTTGTGCTCCGCAAGCTGCTACTCACCAACAAACACACCACTCTCAGATGGCTTGATGTGTTTGGCTGAGGGATATTGACATGGTTAGAGGCAGTTGCCAGTAAATTCACAACATGTGGAGGATACTCTTATGATACCGCGCAACTTTTTTTCTTTTTTTGTGAGGACCAACCCACTGCCGGGGACAGAGCAGCAAGGCTTGATTTGCAGATTGAGTAGAAGTGGAGCTGAGCTGTTTGTTTGAGGATGAATTAGATCAGAAATAACTGCTGAAACACGCCTACAGAGAAGAGACTTTAATATCAAAGTTAAACACTGTGGGTAGGATCAGTCCTGAAATACTTTCATGCAGGCAATGAGTTCCAAATACCAGCACTTGAAACAGCTTGAGTGTACTGATCTTGGTGGCAAAGGTTTCCTTGAAAGTCCTTTTTTTCTGTGGTGCTTTTACTGTTAAGCTCTATGACTTCTGACTCAGCAGCCCCCGGTTCCATCCCAAGACTTATGAAGACGTCTCGATGGCCTTTTTGAGGTAATGTTTTCAAAGTACAGATGTTTTTGAAAAGGGACCCTCAAGAAATATTAATAGTCCTGTTATACAGGCATGCTCTGCATCACATACTGTAACACAGGCTCTGCTCGGGGGCTCCCTGACCTCTTTCAGCAACTTGTCTTGTTCAGTAATCCACGCACATTTAATCCCACGGCAGTGTCTGCGAGAGCAGACAACAGCAGTCAAACAAAACCTCCTTCATTCTACATACTGTTCACTCATTTACCCTTTGACCTCTTTACAGACGAGACCACACTGATCCCTTTACAGTAAGCTGAGGGTCATTGTTTGAAGGAGGCTCCTTGTGTCGACAAACAAATAGGTTGTTGTCCTGTGAGACTGTGTGTAAAGTACTTAAAAAGAAGAATAGCATGTCCCTGTGGTGCTTTTTGTTTCAGAATATCTGCATTCATAGTTTCCCACCAAAATGCATTGTGTGCACCTTTAGGGCCTATTGACGGCTTTTGCCCTCTGGTAAAACATTTGAAAAGCAGAATTCTGGAAGAACAACATGCATGTATTCACATGATCTGCTTTTGCGGGCACATCGCTGATTTTCTTTACACAGTACTGCCGAACAGTGATACGGCACAAAACCACTGGCAGCACAGTGAATCGCATCAGCTGCATGTATTTGCTGGTGCACGGATGAACTAGACAGTGCACCTTTAACTACCGACATTTTAACAGGGCGACACAGGCGCTTAACTTCCTCTTTGATGAGTGGAACGTGTTCAGTTTTAACGTGTATTTTAAGTAATGAGCAGTCAGCCAAACAAAGCTAAGCTGGGTTGGAGGCCTGAAATAAGAAAGACCATTTGGTTTTATGAGCTGAAAAAAAAAAAGTCCTTTATCGGTAGAGCGGCGGCAACAAAGCAGAGAAGGACAAATTAGAAGTGGAGTCGTAATTAGTCCCTAATGTGCTCGGGCAAACCGAGGTACCAACCGACAGTGTTACTGTGACAAATTATTCATTTGTTGATCGTACTTTTCAAAATGCGCATATGGAGCTCGTTTGAGTGCAGATCAAATGAAATACAAAAGCACCAAATTCTCTCTGTTCCATCCCCTTCTGGGTGAGATAAGTTAAAGGGACATTGTGTGTATGTGTTTGCAAGTGTGTATTTATACTCTTCGGGGCTGCGTCCCTGATAATGAGCTGTCAGCTGTTAAATGTTAGTTGTACTTGTTTTTGTCCATATGCTCCACGATATAAATCAGCCCTCCCTTCAGGAAAGCAGAGTAAGGCAGGGGAGGCAAAAGTAAATAGAGATCTTCACATCTTTCCACAGGGTTCACATTTTAAAATTGGCGGAGTCACCCTTTAAGCCTGATATCATCACTCACTGTGTGCTTATCTAACAGTGTCAGTAGCATACTTAATGTGGCTGTGGAGAAAGAGATGAATATGTCATGATTAATGGATGTAAAGCAAAGAGTAGACGAGCGTGGATACATAAAACACAAACACTCGTCAACACGAGCCTGTCTGTGAGCGCTCTGCAGCTACACAGTGCAGAATACAAACCAAACATCTACCTATGTAGGCAAGCATCACGCACACACACACACACACACACACACACACACACACACACACACACACACACACACACACACACACACACACACACACTCGCACACAGACACACATATTGCACAAACTCAGCAAGTGGGCTGGTAAAAGGATGTACAACATTACCACAGCTGCCCTCTGGGAACTAAAATGAAAGCATGACTCACCCATTTATCAGCACCACACAATGAGTCAGCATATTTACAAGCGACGGACTATGTGTGGTGACACATCCAATTTACGATACCTGCACACACAGATGAGGATGTATGCACACATCTTTTCAGGATGTGGTTGCTGATGCATGACTTTATTGCAAGGCTTTTGTTTTGATAGGTCGTGCTGCAGTGGACAAGTTGTCTGCACTGAGTGAAAACACTATCATAACATTTTCCCAAAGTCTTCTTTTGTCTAACCAACAGTCCAAAACCCAAAGACTCTTCATTTACTGTGGTAAAAGTCAAAAAAGCAACACATCTTCACATTTAAGGAGCAGAAACCAGCAAATGTTTCACGTTTGCTTGACAAATGACTGAAACAATTCATTGATTGTCAAGTCAGTTGTTTTCCTTAAAATCAATCAATGAAAAAGCAGCTGATTAAGGAAATTATACAACTTTGTATTGGAATGAGCGGCAGAGGGGGGAATACTCTTCCAGCACAGCCAGATGTGTAATAGTGACTGTGTGAACAGAATAGCCCAGCACAGTAAAACAAAACTACTTGTAAGCCAATGTGAAGAAAGTGGGTTCGGGAGGATGTCAAGCATGACCGGAGCGACGTGGACAGGACAGAAACACAGAATCCAGAAGTCAAGCGTGCCATTCACACAGATGCTGTAGGAGAGAGGAGACACGCAGAGGGAGGGAGAGAGACAAGGGCAACATGCACGCGAGGGAGAGGCAGAGCGAAAAGAGGAAAGGCTGAATCTCGTGGGAGACGATGATCCAGATCGAAAAAACATCTGGAGCGATGCAGCGGCGGCCAGGAGAGACAGACAGGTCCTGTTCAGGCAAGCTCAAGTGGAGAGAGGACGAGAACGTAGGAAACGATAAAGAGAGAGAAAAACCGTCGCACACCAGAGGTTTAGAAAGATGCTGTGCTTTTCAGAACTACCCACAGCATTCCTTTAAGCAGAACACACCTGGACTACAAGATACTGGATCATGGCAGCAAGGCCTGAAGGGCAAGTTGAAGGTCACGTCATTCCATTCCAGCACGTTGGGCCATCACAAATATAACCACCAAGATCGAGTGCAGTAACAGTTTAATTGCACTGTGCGACGAGTCGACACACCAGCAGTTTTTAAAAGAAGTGCTCGTCAGTAATAAATGTGCAGGTCACACAGAGCTCTCTGCTGATGCCTGTTTCCTCGGTGTGGGTTTTACTGAGTCCAGGTATATTGCAACCTACAGTGAGTCACCGCCTGTGACCCAGTTGAGCTTTGTCGCTCAGCGTGACCTCATTCTGACTGCACAGTAAAACAAATCTGATGCTGCTGCAGCTGTTTCATCAGGCACGGCGAGGCGAGGCGAGGCGAGGCACACAACTTACTTTGAGCATCTAAGACGATTTCTGCTCAATTTAAAGTGGTTTCCTGTGCTGTGGAAGCAATGATACGGCTTTCAAACCTCTTCAGCAAAGTTGCCACGAGGTAGCATAATTGGCTTTTTGACTGCACTCAATCCAGATTTAACAGGCATGGAGTCACAATGATAATTCCTGCAACTTCCAGTCACACAGCACAGAACTGTATTGTCTGTGTGTGTGTGTGTGTGTGTGTGTGTGTGTGTGTGTGTGTGTGTGTGTGTGTGTGTGTGTGATCTCAGGTGATGTCGAGCTTACAAACAACAGGCTAGTTGGCCTTAATCCTGCATTAGAGCACATGTACAGCAATGTGTGTGTGTGTGTGTGTGTGTGTGTGTGTGTATGTGTGTGTGTGTGCATGTGCTCGTCTTAGATGTGTCATATGTAGCGCGTAAACAGGCACGCACGCACACACACACACACATGCACACACACGCACTGTAGGTGGTGCGATAAGCTTGTTAGCGAGGCTTTGGCTCAAAGGAAATATCTGATTGTGCTTACAGTATCCAGGCAGGGTCTGTTCCTGTGACTGAGTGTGTGTGGGTGACAGAGGGGATGGCAGGAGAAAGAAAAGTGTGTGCGATCATGAATATGAAATACAGTGGTAAGGAAAATTCTCAAACACGTTTTCTCAAATCATTTTGGCGTGCCAATGTTCGATGCTAAGTTGTGAGCATGGTCATTTTCATACCTGCCAAACATCAACAAGCTAGTATTCCTATGGAGGGCATGTTAGCATGCTGATGTTAGCATTTAGCTCCAAGCACTGCTGTGTTGAATCATTTTCATAAAGCTGCTAGCATGGCTGCAACTCCTCATCTCATCGCTCAAAGCGAAACTCTCGCCAAAATACAAACTAGGCTTTTTTTTTTTTTCAGAGTTTACTGAAAAAAACGTTTTTGAACAACTCATGTTAGCGGATGCTTGTTGTCCTGCCAGCCGTGGAGTGTGGATCTCCAAATGCGATTAACACGGAGGTGAGTTAAGGTGGAGCGCTCCTAAAGCTTCGTTCCATTTACAGTCAGGTCCAAAAATATTGGGACATCGACACAATTCTCTTCTTTTTGGTTCTGTACACCACTACAATGGATTTCAAATGAAACGAACAAGATGTGCCCCTATATTATGCAATGGCCAAATCAATCACCTGACCTGAATCCGATTGAGCAAACATTTGCTGAAGAACAAACTGAAGGGAAAATGGCACAAGAACAAGCAGGAACTGAAGAGCGTTGCAGTAGCATCACCAGGGATGAAATCCAGTGTCTGGTGATGTCTCTGCCTTCCACACTTCAGGCTGTAATTGACTGCAAAGGATTTGCAACCAAGTATTAAACATTGAAAGTCTGATTTATGATTGTTTAGTTTGTCCCATTACTTTTGGTCCCTTAAAAAAAATTGGGAATCATATATATAAAAGCTGTTGTAATTCCTACACCGTTCACCTGATTTGGATGTAAATACCCTCAAATTAAAGCTGAAAGTCTGCAGTTAAAGCACGTTTGTTTCATTTCAGATTCATTGTAGTGTTTTGTTTTTTTTTTTTCCATATTTGTCACCAAACAGGTATGCAGGTGTAAAAAAAAAAAAGTTTTGTGTGTTTATGATGTGTGTTCACATCTGTGTTCACTATTGCAGTTATCAAGTGTCTCGTTCCAAGTCAGTCTCTTTAAATACTGACCTGGTTCCAGTCCCAAGACAGCATTTCAGAGTATTCTGTAGGCAACACTGTCATTAATCTACCTTGTTTATATGGCGGTAATCTTCTTTAATCTGATCATTTTTATCAGCCTACCATGTTCTTCAGGAAGATTTTGGCATGACAACACTGCTAGTAGTCCTCAGGGACCAGCTTTAATCTTGCAATAAGCCACCGTTGAGTTCCAAACACCAGACTTGGTTAAACATGCATGGATTACGCTCGGAACCATTTATTTACCCTGATTTCTCTCCTTTCCTGGCGTGCATCGACATGTGAGTGTTTGTCGAGTAAACTTGTCTGTTTAGTGGCACATTCGTTATCACAGCCTCACTTAAAAAACAAGTTCTGCTGTTCAAATTCTCAATCCATTTCTAATGTCCTCTCTTCGGTCTCTGTGATAGGTGAGACATGTTGTCTCCTGCCGTTTGAAAGAAATACATCACACCGTGTGCCTCTGCTCGTTTCTTTGCGAGTGTGTTTGTGCATGCATGTGTGCGTGATCATTATGTCGTGATCTGAAGCCATCTGGGTTGGCTGGCTCATTTGCATATGTGGTGTTAACCGTTATAAATATTCATGACCAGGGTCTAAACTGGTATGAATATTCATTTCGCCTCCAGGCCGTAGACGGGTGGAGTGGCTGTGATTCCAATCAGCAGAACAGAAATTAACTCAACCTTTCTTTTGTGGTGGACGAGGCACACTTGATGATTGCCGTGGGCCTCTTCTGGTATGCTTGGCGAGCTCCATATGTATATGGATTATTTCATTTGCTTTAGTCATATGGTGGCCATGTTTGATGTACACCGTAGTTGGGGAAACATTGCCCCGCAAGACAGAGCGGCAGATGGAAGCGAGCGCAAACTCAACTTGTCCTGGGACAAAAACAGTTTGAGACGATGCAATTACTCTTCAAAATGGGCAAGAAGCTGCAGTGCAAAGGATACAACAAAGTCCAATTAAAAAGCTGCAGCGGCAGGATTGGGAGGCATCGTGATGGTGTCAGCCGACTAGTGACGTCGCTGTCCAACCAACTCAGCCGAATGTCTTTTTTAGCACCGATGATCGCGTGCTTGTCAGTTTACTCGCTAAAATTCCTTGATCTAGTTGGTTAAGAGCTACATTTGACACTAGCATGGAGACAGTCACAGTTGCTGTTGTGCTTCAGTCCTCTTCATTCCTCTGTGGCTGACGTGGTTCGGTCTTTGATGTGGTGACTCTGTTCTCTCACAACTTCGGATCTGTTGCCTTTGCCGAAGTATGAAACCATGAACCTGATGATTGTGATGAGAAATCTGTGCGAAAATAGCAACAAGCAATGTTGCATTGCTGATATGATATCACACATTCACATCAGTGTTAATTAGAAATTAACAAGTCTGTGGCTTTTGCAATCACACCTCAGAATCCCCCTTTGAAGTCTGAACCTGGGCCCTCCAGTATAGTAAATCCTGCTGGCCCCGGGAGGCCCCGAACTCCCGTGGCACCAGGTCATTACCATCGCAGAATGATGCAAAGACCCACAGCTTTTCTGCGAATTATATTAAAGTTGAATAGATCTTAACATAAAAGACACATTTCATCAAAGGGGAAGGAATCCCTGATGGAGCCGAGGTGGCACAAGCCAAGAACGACTACCATGCGTGACTCGGATAGGCTGGCATACCTGTCAATCAGGCGAATACGCTGCTTTACATGAAATAATAATCTCTATGATCTGCATATCAAGCTCAGGTTGTACAGTACGGTGCAAAGTGGGTATCAAATAAACATGTTTTCTTAAATCTGACAAACAACAGATCGAGGGCACTACAGTACTTTATTATTACGCTGTTTCGTCACACATTTGACATTAATCAAATAATGGCAACTTCTTGTGATTTGGATATTGCACTTGCGATTTCAATTATTAAGCCAGTCATTGTGCAGCCAATATCCAACTGTTTGTTATGATTTATGGTTTGCTGTTAAACTGCTGTAAATATATGTATACTGATTAACTACATTTCTGTGTTGTAGTATTAGTATATGCTGTACTGTGAGTCTGCCATTGAGAGGCAAAGCCCCGCCCCCTCTGCTGTGTCCCATGGGACTTCACCGTGGATCATTTTTTGACCCTTCTCAAATTGTGCCATGAATAACACAACATTTTGGATTTAAGGGAGAACATTGTGGCATAGACATTAAAATACCACATAGGTCTGTGTAAGTAAGGTGAACTACACTGTCTCGCTCAATAAAAGTAGCCATGAGCAACATGGCCATCGCCTCCAACGTCACAACCAGTCTGGTCATATTGACAGCTTCAGCTGTGGGATAAGAGAGTCAGTTCGGCTTTACAAGTTTTTGGTTATGGTTTGGTGAGCGTTAAAAGGAGATGATGTCACAGCCCGAAAGCTGGCTGTGTACTCTTTATGATGTGTTTTTTTTCAAAGTCTTATATTTTATTATGTCATCAACTGTAACTCAAGTTGACAAAAAAAAAAAAAAAAAAAAAAAAAAAAAACATCATGATATGTGTGATTCAAAGGCACACTGCTGCTGTACATGCATCATTTTCCAGTGATCCTGTGGTGGCCCAAATGGTGTGCAGGGGGAACAACAAGGTCATGTTCTGGGCAAAAGGAGTCGTGTACTTGTGAAAACACATCGTGTCAGTCCAAGGTCAGCTCCAGTGATTGTACAGAAAACACAATATCGTCTTCTTCTGTTAACTTGGCCTTTTCACAGTCACAGTCATCTTGAACTGAACTTGTATTACTGCGATGTTCTCAGCCTCATACTTGGTGCAACAGAGCTGATGTCTTTGGGATCAGTTAGTCTGAAAATCAGCATCCAAGACGCACACTGTAGGGTAATGACTTCACGTTTTAGGTAGTTAATTAATTCAATGGATACTGGTAGTAAGCCTCTTCATTTTACCCCCAGCTGAGGTTTGGAATATAAAGCTATGTGTGCGTGTGTGAGTGTGTGTGTGTGTGTGTGTGTGTGAGAGAGAGAGAGAGAGAGAGAGAGAGAGAGAGAGAGAGAGAGAGAGAGAGAGAGAGAGCATACTTCAGTATTCAGGACAGTGGGTTTAGGAAGTGCCAAACTATTATGATCTGTCATCTTCAATAATACACACTCATACACAGACAGCATCGTTCTCAAGCGTTGATATGAATACTGATAAAAAATGGTAATTCAGGACGGTCTCTCACAGATACAAATATTTACCCAGATACACCACAAACTACTCGGTTTACGTGCTTATATGCTGTCACGCTTCAACTTTTTGGGGGATTCTACACACTTATATGCAGCTAAACTGACTAAAACACACACACACACACATGCACACACACACACACACATTTACTAGCGTGCCAGAGTCACTCCTGATTTTTCCATCTTGTCTGACAGAGATGTCACTCTACCAAAAACAAAAAGCAATTGATGCAGGAACAAGAGGCTGTTTTTGGAAAAAAACATACATAGCGTGACTGTGTGTGTGTGTGTGTGTATGTGTGTGTGTGTGTGAGAGAGAGAGAGTGTGAGCAGTAGAGGAATCTTGAATGAGTTTAACTTTATTCAACCACACACACACACACACACACACACACACACACACACACACACACACACACATGCACGCGTACCATCCCAAGTGCTTTAAAAGAAAACACTAGGGGGAGAACAAAGAGCTTTCTTGAAGAATAGACATGAATTATTCACTCCATCAGAGAAGGGGAATGAGAGAGAGACAGTGAGACACAAATGGAGACAGAGAGAGAGAGAGAGAGAGAGAGAGACGGACATGTAGCGTAGGTGATGCAAAGAAAGATACGGACGGATGGATTGACAAGGACAGTCGGGTATTATATTGTATTAGCATTAATGAAGACCGAGACATCGAGATGGACCCCAAGAGATTTTAGATTGAAGAACACAGCTTGCCATCATCTAGTAAACCATGTCTAAAACTCCACAGGGTGTAAAGATATTTAATAAACTCAGTGGAATAAATGGGACTCCTCCTTCACAGTAAGAATACATGGCAGTACTTATCAGTGCAAAGCCAGATGCTTTGAACACCAGGGTCTGTATCTGACTGGAGGGGTGTTTTTGTCACCTGAAGGAAACAGTTTATCCTGTGAAAATCCACAGCCAGCAGCTGTAGCAGCTGTGCTGCTCTCCACCCAGATACACTTTATCAGATCCATGCATGCTCCATCCTTTGTGTTCTAGCAGTAATGCAGTGAAGCTGGAGTGCTTCAGCGACAGCAGACAATCCACATGCTTTATCCTCTATGAGGGAACTAGTGACTAGTGACTTGAGGTGCTTTATCAGCTGCAAACAACTGGGCTAATCTGTGCTGTAGTGCTGCAGTGGTTCTGTAGTAGGATTGGACTTGGTAGTGGAGTACATCCAATAACAATGTCATAATAGTATGTTTATGTTTTGCCACACACAGTATATATATATATATATATATATATATATATATATATATATATATATATATATATATATATATATATATATATATATATATATATATATATATATATATATAATGCAGAGATGAGAGATGGCACAATGGCATTTTTCAGAAATAATATGTAATCAGTAATGTGTATGTAGTGGATATCAGAGCATGATGGAACAAAATAAACAGTCTGGTAAGTTCAGACAATTATGACTTAACTTGCACTATTTAGTATATATACTGTTATCCATAATCTAAGGTGATAAAGTGACCATAAATAAGTGCACTCCATATATGGAAAAAACTGACACTGAAATATATATATATATATATATATATATATATATATATATATATATATATATATATATATATATATATATATATATATATATTTTTTTTTTTTTTTTTTTTTTTTTTTTCTTTTCTTTCATGCACTGTATTATGACATTGTTTTTGTTTGTTTGTTTGTTTGTTTTAAATACAGGAAATATAATATTATGAAATACAAATAAAATAGTGTTGCCAAGTCATATCATATCATATAAAGCAAATAACAAGTAGCCATGTAATACTAGAGTTGTTCCAATTCCCATACCAGTATGAAAAATGGCACTGACACTATCGAGAGTGCAGGTATCGGTATCATGAGTACGCACGATACCACGTCATTTAGAAACCAGACCCTGCTACTTCCCAGCAGCTCCGTTAGCTCTGCTTATCGTTACACGCACGGAAATTACTTCTTATACTACAAAATTGTGGCTGCACTTTAAGTTTTGAAGAATTGTTTATTGCTAGCTTTATTAAGTTACTTATGCACTACCGTTTTAAACTGTTACATTAAAAAAAAAAAAAAAAATAGCTGCGCTTTAACTTTGCTTTAACAAGTGGCCTGTTATGAGGCTGCAGTGTGTGTTGGAGCAGGGAAAAATCTAAAACATGCAGAGCAGAGGGTCCCTGAGGACCAGGGTAGAGGACCACAGCTCTGGTGGATTAATCATGGGATAAGAACTGTGCAAGTTTTCCATTATTTTGCATCAAGCAACGAAGAAAAAAATTAATTAATTCATTCATTAATTTGCCGTTCCTGACAAAGCATGCGCAGCAATGTGACAACTGCACATGTGTACACATCCCAGTGATTATTACCTTGATATATCATACGGCTCTGGTCTCAAATCACCGTGATGATAACATATTGATATGTTGCCCAGCCATTATTTCTACATGTTGAATACGGAAGACGTGACACGTGTGCGTGAAGGCTTACGAATGTTGTCAGTGTGCTTCAGACGGAGCTGGGCTGATGAACCCAAATCATGTAACAAATTATGTAACTATTGAATTCAGGTGTTGAGTAATTAGTAGTGTAACTTTGTAAACAAGTCATCACAGTGACTGATGCTGATCTCTGAACTGCCCGTTTTGGAGACACGTCGTATCTTTTTAACGTGTTTCAACACTGAGCTGCTGCACTTTTTTTTTTTTTTCCATTTGTTTTTTTTTTCCACAGACGCAATTTTTTTTTCTTTCTTTTTCAGTTTTCTCAAGTGTTCTTCACCTCGCCTTTCAATAACTTACATAACTGAATGTTTTTTTTTGAACTGCCGCTTGCAACCAGAGCAGCGCCCCACATAAGTGACGCTGATCTCCAAACTTCTAAACAGGCGTCTGTTTGGAGAGCGACTGGTGGTGTGTGGTTCTGTGTGTAGTTCATTTTCACTCAGGAAAATGTGGGGTGTTGAAGCCAGTCTATTGGAGGTTTTTAGAGAATTAATAATGGAGTCCTGTATTAGAAATCTACAGGAAGAAGACAGGGACAAATGAAAGAAACAAAAGAGATAACAGGACAAACGACGGCAGGAAAAACATTGCAATCTCATCCGTTATTCAGTGGAGCGGAGATAAGAATGTGAGGCAGTAACACAGGCCCAAAAAAAGAAATGGAAACAAAATACTGGAGTGATTGCAGAGCCAGATTGAATTTCATCATTTATTCAATAGTCCGGGAGAATGGCAGAGAGAGATGGGGAGGGGAGTGAGAGTGACGGAGAGAATGAGAGCGAGAGAAAGGAGCTGAGAGGCTTTAAAAAAAAAAAAAAAAAACGTAAGACGTTTATTATCAGGTTTCCTAATCTTCTTTCTCCATTTCATCCCTCAACCATCAGCTCCACAGCTGGCAGCCAGTCACTTGGGGAGGCGGGCCCTACAGTACTACAATGAGGTAATTTGCATTCACTTACGCCATGTCTGTCCCTAGTTACATTAGACCTGATTCTCGCCGCGGGGACACAAAACGGCCCGGCTCGCAAAGGGAGTGCGGCATGGAGTCACAGAGGGAGGTTCATGTGTGTTGTCATTAGGCCCGGCAGTCAGCGGTGACAGATGAGGAACGTTTCAGCCTGGTCTCTGTCAGGACACAAAGCTTCTTTCCACATCAGCTTTTTAATTATTTTCTTCATTTGGAATTAAATTTCAGTACATTTCACTTCTGCCTGTTGCACCCAGTCGACCCGTGACAATAATTATTAATTAATGATATTTGTATTTTAGAGCTGTTTATTTCTCAGACTTTTTTAATTTCCTTCACACTGGGCAACTTTTCAAAAATTATAACCGGAAAAGGCTGAATCCTCGGAAGAAACTGCTGCAATGGTTGAAGTCTTTTATGAAGTGACAGAATGACAGTGACTGACGGTGAGATGAAAATGCAACTATGTTTGTGTCACTAACTCGGATCGGACCAGGCGGTCACAGTATACCGATATCTACGATAACCATGATATGTAAACATGAAATATCGGTATTGTTTGGATAATACGCCACACCTTTTTAAATCAGTTCCATTTCTTTAAGGTTGCAGTTTGTCAAAGCAGGTGGCAGTGGGAGTGACACGGAAAAATTCAGTACGTTCAAGTGTAATTGTTCTTTCTGTAGACTTTTGCACCACTATGGTTACAGACTTACATACGTCTACACTTATATTCTGGGTCTAATTCAGCTGGTTTTATTATCCATTCAGCTGCCAGTGATTTCCTCAATCAATCAGGTAATCGTTGTATAATGAAAAATGCTTATCACGATTTACTGAAGCCCGAGGAAATGGCATTAATTTTCTCTCTCAAAGATCATCATTTTAAAGTCACAATCCATTTAATTTAATTTAATTTTAACACTAATTATGGTCAAATGAGGTGGCGCAGTGTAATTTGAGACTAATTCACCTGTAGTTTCAGCTCAGACTGCCTGCTAGTGCAGGCAGGGGAAATAATCACACTACTTGTATAAGCAAAGAACAATACTGGCCTTATTGTCGATGATGGCTCACACTGTTGTTTGGCTCTAATAGGCTGAAAATGCATATTGTTTTTTTTTGTTTGTTTTTTTTTTCTTAGAAAAGTTAAACAGCTCCAGTTGTCCACTGGGGAAGTTGCCACATATGGATCAAGATGTCAGATATCAGCCACTGTGACTAAAAATTAGGGGTGTAAAGATTGACTGATACAAATTGGTTACCGCTTTCAATGACATGCAGACCCCTCTGCAGAGGGTCTCTCAACTCTGGTAAAAGGTTAAAGGTCAACACGATACACGAGTAAAGTTAGCATATCCGAAGGAAAAATCACAACAACAACAACATGTCCGACAACTCCGACACTGTTTGCAATGCACCAGCTAAACTGAAATCTAAAGTTTGGAAGAGATTTGAATTTCATAAGAAAGAGGGATATTTTGGCCATATGTAAGGTCTGCAAAACAGCTATTAAGTGACAAATCATCAACAAATGGAGAAACAAATGGCATGGAGATAACTACGCAGGCACAAGGAGTCTGTGGATGCTAACGTCAGTAACGTTACAGCTAGCACAAGCAAGAACATGGCTGTTAAAGACTTTCTCCAGCCACGGCTCTGCGAGGTCCAGGGTAATCACATCTATAGCCTGTTTAACTGCGAAGGACTTACCACCTTACAGTGTGGTTGAGAGTGATGGCTTTCGAGACATGTTAAGGCATGCACTTTTATAGAATTGCTTATTTTGATTTACAATGGAAAATGAATGTCTACATTAAACAAATGTTAAGAACTGTATCAGATTGCATCGTGTCGTATCGAATTGCACCAAATCGTTATGTATTTACAATGCATCGTCCCTGAATCGTATCATAGCACATGTATCTAAATGCGTATCGAACTGTCTTATGAGGGAGAGGTGCACACTCCTACTAAAGATGTTGGTTGACTGAAGCGGATGGCTCTCACGATCTATACGTCTGATGTTCTTTTTTTTTTAAGTTGCCGATTAGATAAGTAGATCATTCAGCCCAACATGTGGCCGTTTGTTTCAGCCGGATCCCAGGGTGACACGGAGAAGGTCCTGACTGAATAATGTGACTGCGTTTCTAATTTGTCTCCAAACCGGCAGGGGAGCCAGCTACTTGTTATCTGTTAGCAGCTGTTCCATTCAGAATGACAAGAACTCTGCACAACACAGCCGAGACACCTGGTCACCTACACACACACACACACACACACACACACACACCCTAGGCCAGGCTACCAGATGCTGCCCAGACAAGGTAATTGAGAGGAGGAATGGATGGACAGAAGCAGAGAGAACAACAAGGAGAAGAGAGATTAAAGAACGTGTGAAAGAGAGAAATAGTTGTTTGTGAAGACACGGGACGGAGGTGAGGAGGTGTGAATGCCAAGAAGAAAGTCATAAGTGTGGGGAGACGGAGGAGGGGATCGGTGCGACGGAGGAGAGGGAGCGGAGGGCTGGTCACGTGGTGGAGGATGGAGGGAGAGACAGATGTAGGAGAAGGAGCTGCAGAGGAGAGGTCGAATTAGAAACTGTAACACCGTCACAGTGTGCATCACACCACATCAGTCAGGACGAGGACGAGAGGACACATAAGGACGCAGAGTGTAGGGGAGAGGGAGGGGGAC